>NC_089740.1:3444551-3603301 GCF_035083965.1 Branchiostoma lanceolatum
ATGCGTTGCAAACAAATTAACATTTACGACTTAATGCAAGTATGGCCAAAACTTTGTCCAAACTCCAATTTCCGTAAATTTGTTTTAGCTGTAGGCCATAGTGTTCATGAATAACAACCGCTGCATGTCAAAAGCTTTTCATACAGGTAATAGTATACGGTCAAATATGTCTACCAGGTCACGCCAAAGTAGACTTGATGTGGCGCAAAATTAATAGCCTCATTAGGGACCTTTGAATAGCCCGAGGTTCGCTGGTGAAAGTCTTTATTGGTGAAGACTCGAAGGGTAATATCATCTGCACTTGGATGAGCAACTAGGTCAGTCCCCTCATCAACGCTACCTATGTCAGGATGAATACAATTTATGAGTTTGACAAGGAGTACAGAGCTCATATATTTGTTAGACTCAAGGTTTACATATATCAGACTCACGGAGCATTGGAAACTTCAGTTCATTGAGCATCTAGGACACATTCGTCCTGTAAGTATCTCTAAAAAGAAGTTAAGAGGTGTATTGGCCATTTAAAGACCATCACAATGTCTTTGGGAATTTTGTACACCGGAAAATAGCACTAAGTTTACCATTAGTAGTATACCAATCTCAACGGTTGGATTGAAATTTATTGTCACTTTACAAACTACTAGGTCATTACTCAGCCCGATTCGTTATTTCTATTATCTTCCACAGATTAAAGGTCCATAAACAGTGACCTACTTTACCTAATTGAACATTTGTTGTATTGAAAAGGCATTTGCTTAGAATGCTTTGTACATTTATAAAAACAGGCACTTGATTAATCTAAAACTTTCACACTTCTGATCGAACAAAATAAGAATCTCAATAAATATCGAGCTCGGATAAGCTCTTTGTTGAGCTCGTTAAAACATATTTTGCTGTTAAAATAACTGTTTATTTAGGATATCAAATATCTAATGGCAATTAAGAGATAATTCAACCCCCCCCCCTGGATCCTTTTCGTTTTCTTGAATATACCCGAGAAAATATATCTATGCTCTAAGCTAAAATAAAGCGACAGTATCTATACATTGCAGATAAAGAAGAAGCTAATCCATTTCTGGTCATCTGCAGACTTAACACATCACAGTCAGGAGTGTTTTACTCCTTTACCCTTTAACCACGGGAAATTCCACGTTTAAAAGTTCAAAGCAAAAAAAAGCGACCTTGACGTATAAATCTTACTGAGGAGTGAATGCGGTGAAAAAGAAACAAACACTATCTAGAGGTTTTGACTTAAAAGTCCGCTCCATACATCTAGATAAAAAATCAAACATGTGTCCGGAATGTCATCTTGACCATGTATCTTGACTATGCTAGGCACGAAGCACTGGCACACGGTTCAAGAGTCATATAAACTAGATTTATAGCAACGCAACTAAAGGTATTTACCTTCTCACGTTTCGGGAACCTTTCAGCTACCTAACGACTTGCCTGAAAGGTTACCGAATGCTGAAGGATTACTGAAAAGGCAGAGCCAAATCTTTGGTTTTTGCTAAGACCTCAACCATATATATATAGTGGCGTCGTGTGGCGCAAGTGGTAGAGCGGGTGGCTGTAAAACAATGGGACCCGGGATCTTATCCCAGGTTATGCCCAGAGACATGTCCGAATTTTCACCCCGACGTTGTGCCCTTGGGAAAAGCACTTAATACGACTTTTCTCACTTCATTCAGGTGTAAATGAGTACGTAGCTCATCTAGTGTTTGGGGCGTTAAATGGAGGTCCCGTGTTTGAGGAGACCCACACCTTGAGCACGTAGAGGAACCCACCACATATTAAAAAAAGAGTAGGGGCATGCCCCGGTGTGAGTGGATCAAAACATTCCGGCCTAAATGGGGTAGGGAATTTCCCGATCAGCCTTCGTAACCCTGCTTCTCCTAATGGGTCAGAGAAGTCTTGCTTGTCTCGAGCATTGATGTTTCTGACTTCGGGTGACGAGATACTGCTACAGTACGTATTTGTTCAGTGCTTTGATGAGTGGCCCCCTACGGCCTTGCACTGAGCGAGTTCGTTAAAAAAACATACCATATTTTCTAGCCTGATGAGAATTTTTTCGATACCGATAGTCACAAATGTTTTATGACACAAACATTATTGTCTTATCGTGTGCAGTATTATATTACATTCATTTAACTATTACCGGTACACTAGAAATATAACTATGTGCCACATATCAACAGTTTATGAGTCCTAAAAGGTTACCGAATACTGAAATAAAACTAAAAAGGCAGACCCAAATCTTTGGTTTTTGCTAAGAGCTCAACCATATACCGGATTTACTTAACTGATGGAACTTGTTCGATACCGATAGTCACAATGTGTTTTATGACACAACATTATTGTCTCATCGTATACAGTATTATTATATTCTTTCATCTAAATTTTATCCTACATTAAAAAAAAAGCTATGTGACACATGTCAACAGGTTGTGAGTCCTCTTTTTTTACAGATATATTTTAAGATATATAATCCACCGACGTGTCGGTGACCACCTGCCACCCTCTTCAAGGCAATACTGACTGGTTCACATATTAATGCAGCACAGGTGTCGCTGCATATACATTATTTGATGCATTCCCAAACTCAAAGTATTTACATGTGTACAATCACAGGGGGTGACATCACAATGCGGTCCCAAACGTACAGAAGTGTAGCACATGCACAACTATCGATCAAAAAGCAATGCCTCGGTTATGACTCCGGTTTCGATGAGGGGCACATACATGTAGCGTAGACATGTGCCGGACTAAAGGAACATTAAAAATTTCAGTTGGTTGAGCATCTAGGACGCAGTCGTCCTGTAATGATCTGTACCAAGAGGGAAATAAGTTGATATCCCATAAAAAGATCATCACAATATCATTGGATACACCGGAAAATAGCACCAGCTTTCTCATTATCAGTGTGATTATCATAAGAGTTGCATTGGAAATTATTGTCACTTTACAAACTATTATGGCCATGACCCTGTTCATAAACATGAGTTACGTCTGTATCGGTCGTTAGTTAGTGTACATTTTTGAATACATGTAACAATGGACTGTTGTACATCTTTTGTTTGTTAATTGTTAACGTTCACAAGGGACCTGAAAGTAGAAAGGCGGTAACGAAATTAAATGTATATAAAGAGTGAGCGACTGTAACATATAACGGAGCCATTGTTCGAAAAAGTTGTTGCAAAGAATCCTATTTCTATTCAAGAAACATGGCAATTGGTTTATTCAAGTTACACATTCAAGTTACGAACAAGAATCTCAATGAATATCTTGCTCTAATAAGAAGCCATTTTTTGAGCTCGAGAAAAAGGTCAAATCGCGATTAAAATGATACAGTTCTTTTTGAATGCCAAAAATCTAGTTGTCATTGAGAAAAATCCAAAAATACAAGACGATTGTCCCTTTCTTACGAAATGCCTGAGATAATGTTTTTGTATTAAGCAGAAATGCAACCGTATCTTTAGACTGTAGCTATAAGTCGATCCGTAATTTCTAGTCATCTGCAGACTTAAGCACATAACAGCTAAGATTACTTTACTCCTTTGCCCTTAAAAGCCTGCATAGGCCAGGATTAAAACTTTGCGGTCCCGACTGTATATGTCCGCTAGTGCTAAGGATCAGTCCGCTCCATACATCTAGATCCATAATCAAACATGTGTCCGGAATGTCATCTTGACCATGCATTTTGACTATGCTAGGCACGAAGCACTGGCACATGGTCAAAAGTCATATAAACTAGATTTATAGCAACGCAACTAAAGGTATTTACCTTCCCACGTTTCGAGAACCTTCCAGCTTCCTTACGACTTTCCTAAAAGGTTACCAAATGCTGAAGGATTACCGAAATGGCAGACCCAAATCTTTGGTTTTCAAGACCCAAATTATATATCAATTTACTTAGTAACCTAATGAAAATATTTCGACACCAATGTTCTCAACTTGGTTCCTGACAAAATAGCATTGTCTTATCTTGTACATTACCATATCACATCCATTTTACCATTATCCTACACCAAACAGTAAGCTATGTGAAATATAAGCATCATGGTCTATATGAGAATATGCAATTTTGTATGGGTGAAGACATTCTGATCTTGTAGCCGTTAAGTGCCCTAGACGTGAGTGAATTAGCAATGAAGAGAGTGCTCTGTGCATTAGGTCCAACAGGCCGTTTAATACATACCCAATACATGTAATTGTTTTTGGAGTGTGGACGAGGCCGTCTTGTTTCTGCCACCTGGGGCTTTGGTATGTTGTCACGCTCCACAAGTTACCACCCTCTTAAAGGCACTAAATGTAAGCTTAAGACGATGCCCGATGTAGTTGTCTTTTGTTATTTCTTTCCACACTAAGCAATCAAACCTTTAGCATTGCATAACGATATTTATGGAGTGAATATGCAGCGTTTAGATTTTTGCGTTGTTTGTAAATGCTGGGAATATGACATAATAATGCAAATTCTGACAGCTGTCAATACAATAATGAAATGAGATTACCTAATTTCCTATATTTTTTTTCACTTTTGCAACTTACATAGAGCCTCTTTAACAAAAATTGATATTACAGACGATCTGAATTCAAATGTGCTGTTACTATTCCCTCTTAAGCCAATGGCTTGAAATAATGAAATCTTCTATATCTAACAGGTTTCCAAAGAATCTGATATTGTTCTCGTCGCTTTGCCTCAATGCACGTGTGATGCTCCGTAGCTATATTATCACCAGTGAGTGCATCCGAGATAGGGGATTGAGATGATCAATTGCCCATTAGTATAAAATCATGATAGTGAATCCTCGGTTTAACCCCTCATGCGAAGAAAGGACATATGACACAGCAATTTTGCGCAGGTGTGTCTAACGATGTGTTAGAGGAATGCAATTAATATTAGGGGATGATATCAATTTTTCGGGGTATTCTGTAACATCACCCGTATGAAGTGATAATTCTGATTTTTAAAATTTAAAAATAATTAAAACATTAATTTCTTATCTCATGGTTTTACTGCACATTTTCCCGTCTGCGTTATCTATTTATGATTTATTTGTAACATATTAGTTTTTGATAAACATTTCTGCAAAGTATTCTGTTGCATATTTGTAAGTGTTATGTATAAATATTATGTTCAACTTAAATGATTAATTGGACTTTTTACCGTATATATCTCACTATACATATATCACACCTTTATAAATTTACACATCAAATGCATATTTGCAGTATCTTAGAAAGTTCTAAGTAAACATTAGTAACAAATACGCCTACTTATTAGTTCTGAAATGTCCCATTATACGACTTTCCCATAGGGAAACCCGATCCAATATGAATACATTACAAACACATCTTCAGACATCTTCTCAAAGCACTCAAAACTTCCAAAGACCCCTAAGAACACTCTGACATTCTCATTTTACTGATGCACTTCTAGCTTTGTATTCCCAGTCTGAGTTACGCCACATCGTCAGGAAACTGATTAAAGTGCACCAGACTGTAAATGATTTACTAACGATGCTGAGACCCACTGAAATTGCTGGCAAGCCATGAAAACCTGCCAGCGTTAAAGCCTGATGCGGGACGATTCATTACAAACATTACACCTGAATGCACTGAAGGGCTTTGTTCAACGACGCGTACGTTATTGAAATAGTATCATTTAAAATATGGGTCTCTCTATCCGTATAAGACCGGAAGAGGATTCTAAGGATTTGAATGTTCTCAAGTTACGCTGTTCAATTATGCTTTATTTGCATCTATCCTTACCTAACCTCGTTGCATCCATCCGTTAAACTATCGTATGGTGAAAATATGTTAAGTTTTCAGTTTTACTTCAGCTTAAGAAATATAAACAGGAAATTAATCTTCTGTATAGGAAGAGAACCTTCTAGCACCACATTGAGACTAAAAACAGACTTTGTGTCCCCATCTCTTTGTTTATGCATACACCTTTTTGCTTTAATGCATACCCGGTAAACCACCGCATGGAATTACACACCAGTTTGTACTGGACAGTACAAGCTACATATCCTAACATCAGATTTATTTCATCCAGCAACACCCTTGTTTGTTTTATTTATTTGTTTTATTTAAAAAAACTTAAAAAAACAGAAAGTAATAATGAAATAATCAGAGGTACAATAAAAACGTGCAGGAGGAGGATGAAGCCTGGAAGGCTTATAGAAGCCCTCCTCCTTTTAACAAATTTACACAATGATAATATGACTATCGAACAAAGGTAATAACAAATGATGAAATAAACATAACGAACAACTATAAAATGAAAAATCAAATACTGATAATGTAATACAGATTAAACGAAAGGAATTATCACAAACGAGGACCAGAAATATTTTTAGAAGTAGTTCGGATTTGAAAGAAGATAGTCTCGAAGATGACATTTGAAGCTTATCACAGAAGTAAAGTTCTTAAGGGGGAGGGGAGGCTATATACCTTAGTAATGAGTGTGTTGGGTTCCTTAACGTGATTGATGTGCGGACCACCACTTAATGTTCTTTCCGATGGAAGTCCCTAACCAAAGCTAGGTAGTCATCTTCACCTGTGATGTGAGGAAAGTTGCGTAAAGTGCCTTTTCCAAGGACACGCAATCGGGACCCGTCATCATAGATTTGAACTCAGAACCTCCAGGTTCTGGGTCAATGAACCTTACCATAAGACCACTGTTTCACCCCAGATAAACAATAAACTAGAGTCAGAAGTTACTCATCACCAAGGTTACAATTTTGTCAATTCTTTTGAACTTTTATGGGTTCTAGCCATGCAATGAAACTAACAATAGGCTATGTTTAATCATTTCAACAAAACTCAACCAGAATTGCTGAAAAATACGAATGGTTTTGGAGTCTTCGGTGAATCATCATGACGTAAAACTTTTTGTCGATTGTTTCCATTTTTCTCCAGAAATAAACGTAAAATGTAATGGAATCAACAACTGACTATGTTTCATCATTGCACCGTCTATGCTCTCCGAGAGGCTTCGTAGGTAACAAATGATTCCGACTCTGCAGTTGACTATCACCAAGGTAGCAACTTTCTGTCGATAATTTTTTGCAGGAATAAGGGGGCATGCAATGAGATAAACATCATTCTATCATTCACCATCGCACCGTTGAAGCTCAACAAGAGGCTTCCGCAGGAAACAAATGATTCAAACTCTGCAGTTACCCATCACCAAGGCTACAACTTTATGTCCATTGCTTTCAATTCCTTTTCCAGGATTCAGAGATCTAGCCACATTAGACTGCCTCCGCTTTGCGGCCCATGATTTCCCAATTGTTCACTTTCACAATTAGCCTCTTACAACCGCGAGGAACCGGGGCCAATAAGAACTGACAATAATAAACGACTTAGCTGTCAATCACTTATGTAGTAGGACCAATCATAGCCCACTTGGGAGAGAAGTGAATCCTGCTATAAGTGACCAATCCTCCCGATGGGAGAAAGAACACTCAGATCCTTGGCACACACCGGTTACGGATGGAGGAAACAAGTCTGTAGAGTATTCAGTATTCAGTGGCATACAGCAATCGATTCGAAGTAACATAACCCTCTGTGAACCCACTTGAGGAGTCTAGCAGACAATCGTTGTTGGGTTTCCTTTTGACGAATTGGATTTTTTTTTTCATCTCAATTGTATGAATTTTTCTAAAACTTATGAAAGGTATCGACTGGTTAAAATTTGAAAGATGTCGGTCTCTTTGACCTCAGACCTTTCAGTCGAGATGATAAAAGTCTTAGAAATTGGTCAGAATATGGTTGATAATTGGCATATGGATTTAGCTTATGGCTGCTACCCACCAAACCTCACATTGCTCGTAAAATGCTATTGGCCAATAGTGTCATAGTGATATCGACCCAGTAAAGCTCACCGAAGAGCTAATCTTCGACTGGTCGTGACAGAGAAGACAGAAGCCATGTAAAGTTCTTTACAGGTTCACTGAACAGTGGAAACTTTCCTCGCTTTTTTCGACAAGTACAATACACAGAGGACCAGAGCTTGACGTCCTGTCCAAAGAACTGTAACGCTTTCCTGTAGCGTGCATGTTGTGTGAGCAACACAGCCAGGATCGACCTTCTAGTTCGAGAGGCAAGATCGTTAACCAATAGAGTACACGCGCTACCTATGGAGATTCATTCTCCTACGGGAGTCCAATTTCATGGCAATCTCTTGAGATGAACTGACGCGTCCTACAATGGTACGACTGGGGCATACCTAGCACATCAATGCTATCTATAGAAGTTCGCTATCATACACAGAATAGCAAAACTCTATGAATAGCATTGATTGCATTGAGGGCAACCGCATTTATTGGAGCTTAAAAACACATTTGGGGTGAGGGTCTTGAACCAAAATATTTCAGACCTTGATATCATTGCACACACAAAACAGGGTCACGTACAAACCATGGAATGACAGTCATAAAAGCTACATAAATCTCGGAATCACTTGTATGCTAAAGTGGCAGTACGATATAACTCAAACTTCTTTGAATAATCAATAAACTAAAAAAGAAAGCTTTTAAGAACGATTGATTACACCGTTTGCACAGATGGTTTTTCTTTAAGATTTACACAAAAGCTTGCAAAAACAATGCAGGACTTGGTAGAGAGATTTCCCCTGCATGACACGTTGTTGTATCCTTCTATGATTTCGAATAAAGCACTACATAAGATGTGCAACACTAACCAACTGTAAACAAAAGGCACTACAATTTGCCACAGTGGGGGGCAACAAATACAAGGCCAGGAAAGGAAGACATTGCGCAAACTTACTACATGCTATAGGAATGGGAAATCTAAATACTGCAAAGTAACTCGGAGAGCTGCGGCAGCTTGCAGGGCAAATGACACAGTGGAAAGAAATGAAGAAAGACTGAATGCAGCCAGAGGTTGTTACCACAACTACCTGAGCTGCAGAATACAGTGGATCATCATCATGGTACCGTTCGAATCGATACTGCTGTCTCAGTTATATGGAGACTTCATTCTGTGGGCTATCCTCTTTAGGGGCGCCATATTGACGTAATAACTGTTCCGTCTCGGTAATTCGCTGACGGTTTAACATTCCTCGATCGGAAATCTTTACTGACAGTACGTTCCCAGAGGATAAAGGTTAAAAGAGTATCCAGAGGTCGATATCAATCTCGGATAACCTTTGATTTGTCCTCTCGTGGCCTTCAGCGTTTGAAGTAAATAAACCCGGACACATGAAAGTCATACGAGGGAAGTTCAATATAGATAATCTTGACCAATTCCCTATTAATAAAGGAAGATAACGTTCACATGTATGTGTGATTATCCCTAAGGATAGCAAGGTAATTACTAACATTTCCTTCTTCTGATCAACAGGTGATACGACGGATGTTTAATCCATAAGTTATCAGGGCCCTGTAGCCCCAGTTGTCCCTTTATTTTTACGAAACTTTCCAAGTTAATTTATCTTAACGGCACTGCAGCCCAAGGAATTTTGTTCTTTAAACCTTTTTTCTAGACTCGGATTCCGTAAACTATCAAAAATTAAACTTTTTACATTTATTTTTCTTTACGGCACTGCAGCCCTAGGATGATTGTTCTTTAAACTTTTTTCTAGACTCGGATTCCGTAAACTATCAGAAACTAAAATTCCCACGTTCATTTTTCTTTACGGCATTGTAGCCATAAGATGGTGGTTTTTTAAAATTTTTCTAGACTCGGTTTCCGTAAACTACCAGTAAGGAAGCTTTTCACCTTTATTTCCGACCATGGCAATGTAGACCCAGTCGTTCCTTCACTTTTTCTAGACTCGTTATCCGTAAAACTTTATAAGAAACGAAACTTTATAAGAAATTAAACTTTCACGTTTATCACGTTAATTATATACTTAATTACACTAGCGTCATAACTGACGAAGCTGCACAAAAAGATGTCAACTTTTCTCTCATCAAAGTGAGACTGCACAAAACATAGGATTTACCAATGGCGATAAATGCCAGGTTTGTCTAGTAAAGGTTGATTTTTGCATTTCATGTTTTAGGCAGCCATTACCAGACTTAATCAGGATTTATCTCTGTTATTTAGGTACCACTCTCTGAGTTACAAGGGACATGAGCACGTGATAGTTTGAATAACACCTAGGGTTAGATAAGCACAGGTCACTCCACAAACAGTGGGATACATCAATACAAAAATACATCCAGTATTACCCCCACTCCACTAAGATGGCGCTCTCGCCGCGCGCTTTTTTTTTACCTAAAATTAAAATAGAGCTCTGGACGAATTTTACTAATAAAAAAACACCTTTTTACGCCTTGTGTGTGTGGTTTGCTGTCTTTTCATCCATACTTTTACATTTTGCATGATATTCCAATTATGAAATCGAGGATTAGACAAGTCTGATATAGGTCGCAATGAGAACGCAGTGCAATCGCCGTCTAGTGGAATTGGGGCCTAAATCTTTACTGACTCCATGTATCGCCGAATGCAGCCATTAGTCAGTATTTTTCAGCATCTGTTAATCCAACGCACCTTTCTTGCAGTGAAACATTTTTTTCTTATTCTTAACGTCGGTACTATTAATTCTTGAGAGAATCGTGTTCTACTGCCGTGACCCAAGAGCCGCGTGTTTAATATAGAAGGTTTATTGAAAATTCCTGCCCATAGGCTAATTGCAAGTACATGAACATGTAACACGGAGTGGACGGACAGAAAATGATGAACAATATAACATATGACTACCCTAGTCTTAACTGACACTAAGTTCTAACTTATTGGGTTCGGCTGCTTTTTCAGAGACAGTGGAAGATGAATGATCCACTTTTTCTGTTATATGTTTTTTTTATGTTAAGAGGAGAGTAGTTTTCTTTTCGTCTGAAAACGTGGAGAAATTAGGATGGAAAATGGTGGCATCTTTAAACAGCTCATTTCTTCCGTGGTCGTAGAATGGGCAACTTGACACAAATGTGTTATGTAAAACGGCTAAAGAGACTAAGCGTCGAGAATATCCATGACGTTGTCAGGATCTAGGAATGAACGTACTGAGAATATAAAGCACTGCGTTACTTACCCAAGTTTAGTACAAGTACTGATGATCAAATATCCTAATACGATGAATCATATACTTACGACAATCTCTACAAGCGTACCATTGTATTTGAGCGTATAGGAATTTGAAATCAAATTCAAAACTATATATCTAGCTCAATCACTTGGCATATCATAGTGTACAGAAAAGCCGCAAAATGATTTGCTTCGGTCGGTGGTTACTGTAGTCCTTTATTCTATTCTCCAAGCAGAGGTTTCGGTCGAGTGGGGTAGGAGTGTCAGGGATTTTTTACGTCTGGCTTAAAATCCTGGACACTCCTACCCCTCTCGACCTAAACCTCTGCTTGGAGAATACTTTATTCTTCAATAAACTGGACTACGTAAATCACTTGATTAGACTGAGGACGAAGCATGACGCTTTTCACGTTTGTGAAGGTTAGACATCCAGGTAAACAATAAATAAAGATAATTCAAACTGGATTAAATTTGGATTTTTCATCCGGACGTTTCGAGTGACATCCAACACTCTTCTTCAGTGTCACTAGAATGAACTGGCAGAACGAATACAAAGCTGGCGATTCAAACTGGAAAAACAGTAGAACATGTCAAGGATAATAACTCGTAAGAATCGCATGCAAATGTCACTAAAATGTTAATTGTGTTAGGATAGTTCCTAGTTCCAAAATGACGATTTCAATCCCTTACAGCATGCCCAAGCTCCACGAATAGTTTCATCAGGTTGGTTAGTCACTTAATAAAAAGACTCTTTTTACACAACAAAGAGATTTATTCCACAGACGTTTCGGTGACCATCTGTCACCATATTCAAGGCAATTTTGACTGGTTCACAAAGCAATGAAGCAAGGGTGTTGCTACTTATACATTGTTTTTGGACCGATAGTTGTGTATGTGTTACACTTCTGTACGTTTTGGGCCGCATAGTGATGTCATACCCTGTGATTGTACATATGTAAATACTTTGCGTTTGGGATCGCATCTCATTGATATATATAAGCAGCAACACGTGTGCTGCATTGCTATGTGAACCAGTCAAAATTGCCTTAAAGAAGGTGACAGATGGTCACCGAAACGTCGGTGGAATAAATCTCTTGGTTGTGTAAAACGAGTATTTCTATTCAGCATGCCCAAGCTGCGTCCGACTCATGTATAAAACTCCGGCCCATGGGTGCACGCAATTTCCTCAATACGACCAGACAGCGGTGTTCCGCTACATCTTTTTTTCCCTTCAAAATCATTCAGACATGACCTTACGCCTCGTTCCACAATCTTTAAATTCTGTATGAGTACATGACAACATCTTATTGAATTCACGTCCATATTACTTTTTTACCGCTTTACAAATGAATCCATGAAATGGTCTACTTACATCACTTATTTTATTGCAAATGTCCTCTTCTGTAAGAGAACTGTTTTTTAAAGACCGTGGTACGTAAACTACTTTATTACATTTACATATAAAATGGCGCCCCGACGGCAAATTCCACAAGTTATACATCTTATTTCAGCTTACACAAATAATTAATGAAGGTTACTGTTACCTTTCTTTTTCAACTCCCTTTCACCACATATTACCTTGTATAGAAAACCGTAAATAGTCTCCTTTCATCATAACTTGCCTTTTGGTACATTTCACAAACCTACATTTATTTGAGCTCATAAAACACTAAATTCACATCTTACTGATTTCACCATTTCGCCATTATTGTGTCATATTTTTTGATGCTCTCTACCTAAGAAAACTTTTCATTGACAAAAGCGCTGCGTAAAGTCTTTATCACAAACCTTTAGGCTCTAAAGAAGCATAGAATAATACCCTTACGACCCATTTTACGAGTTCTCCGTTTCATTTATGCTCACAAAACCACATACTTGGCATCGTAACCATGTTCCTGATTTCACCGTACTGCATGTTATATTCTATAGCTGCCCGTAAAACGACCTGAATATACCACCAGTTACTTAATGCATTTCATTAGGAAACCTTCTTTCCATAATACATCTGTCCTGTGATGAGAGCACTCCATCAACTGACCTATTACATCTCTATCAGCCTCCGGAAAGCTCATAAAATGGGGACTAATTTGATGAAGAGGAGAGGATGTGGGATGAATAACAACTCAGTAATGATGAGCTCACTGGGCGATCTGAGTACCCAAAGCTACCTAAAAGCTGGTTTGCCCGACCACTGTGAGCCACTTTTTCGTTATTCGCTGTAGGCCTTAGAAGTAGCGGGCTGTTAACATTTATTTTAAAATAATTGTCTTTATTGCATATTCCTGTCCAGATGGGCTAAATGCACAAATGACCACATGTGGTCTATAAGAAGCAAAATATAAAAAGGAATTGATAAAATGCTACATTCTAACATTGAAAAGTTAGAAAAAATATTTAAAAAACTGTGGACTATTGTTAAAGTAATGTTGATCACCTGATAGTTTCTTCCCACTTGTTGAAACACTTATCAAAAAAACATAACTACATACTTTGTCCGTTATATGTTCGTTCTTTCATGACATTAGGTATATGAAAGTATCCTGCTTTGACATTTTTGTGCATTTCTTGTCTAATTCTATTGTCTTGAACAGCGATTGGTGCTCATCTTCATATAAGGAACAATCGAGTAAAAGTGTGTTTCAATTTCAACATTCTATTATATAGAGGGGTACGGTTATGCCTGCCATATTCCAGCATGTGTCTAAAGCAACCACTGTGTCTAGGGCGCAGTAAATATATGCATGTATTTCACGGTATGCAAGCGGAGCCCAACCCCCTCCTTCCCCAACCGAAGTTAGGTACCCATTTTTACACCTATGTAGAATGAGGGAAGTCGTGTTAAAGTACATTTTCTAAGAGCACAACATCAGTGGCATGTCAGGATATTTCTGTCTGTATTTATATAGCCAGTACAACCGCCATTAAGCGTAACACAAGACCTTCGCAGGCACGTGGCGCTGCAGCAGCTAGTTGTATTACGCCAAACGGTCTTTTACACTCAGTCTTTGCATATCTGACTGTGACCGTTCTTTAAAGCTACTTGCAGTACTTGATGACAACGAGTTCCATTCTACTATGGTTCTTTGAAAGTAAGAATATTTGAACACATCAATTCTTGGCTGATAACTCTGGCACTTAAAAGCATGGCTATTTCTAGTTCTCTTCTAGTCATATTCGCAACGAGGACCTCTGGGTTCTGGGCTAATCGCCCTAACACCAACACGACGCCACAATGCTGACCATGAGCCGACATTTCTCCTTGGGACATATTAGCTCTGGCGCCGAAGAGTTGGCCTGTGAAGCGCCTGGCAACATTATGCACTTCCTGTCAACGACGTCGTAGCTTTGATTTCAGCAACATCAAACACTGTTATTATAAGCCTTGAATCTTGACCCTTTCATCCGCTACGTTAATTTATTTTACAATATCGAATTTCATATAGCCTTGAAGAAAGGCAAACTGGACAAGCCGTGGGGGAAGTGGGGCACCAAAACAGCTGATATCCTGCTTACTTGTTATATTTGAATATTTGTTATGATAATTCTTATGATAGAAATTTCTATTATATTATTTTTGAATTTCTGTTGTTATTTTTATATTTAGTTATTATTGTTATTCTTTTAAGAACAAGTCTACATTTTCTGACTTTTTATCATTTTTATTATCTTTATTCTTTTAAGCACAAGTCTAGATCTTCTGAATTTCTATTGTGATTATCATCATCATTATTATTGAATTTAAAATTTCTTAACTTCTCTTGATCAAATTATCTGTCGTTACGCACTGTATGGTTCACTCACTTTGAATTTGAAAACGTAATAAACAAACAAGTGTTGATAGAACAGCAACATCATCTACTGCAAGGTAGCGACCTCATTACTGCCTACCATAGAACCTTGCTATAAAACCCCTCGAAAAGAGGTGCGTATCTTTAGTATGTGTCAAGCATCAATCATTTCGATAATACTTCATAAATGAAGGCTCCAAGCGAGACGACCGAATCCGCATTGTACTTAGAGCCTACCGTATGGAATGCTTTGACACCATTCCACCCGATTTAAGTAGTAAGATACGGCATCTGTACAGTTCCATGTACTTGCAGCAGCTTTATTGCCAATTTCCATGGGTTGTGCATTGCCGTTACGGCGATTTAAAAGCAAAGAATGAAATGGAATTTTTCAGTCAGAGATATTTGTGGAGATTGTGAGAAAGTATCACTTTCCATTGATTTGACCAAATAAATCAATCTGACTGTATAAGTTAGAATCATTAGATACTTTCATACAGGTTTACTGCTTATTTTGCATGGATTATTAGACGACAGTTGATAAAAAAGCGAGATTTGGTCTTGAAAAAACTAGATACCCTATTCATACATCAAGTCATACATAATAAAATTCATTACTTGCCGCTCTAAACTAGAATTAAGATTGATATATGCAGTGCATGTAGACAAGGACAAAGACTTGTTTATGACAAGCAATGATTTCAATAAGTCTATTTCTCTGTGTTTGCATTTGCAATTAAAAACTCCTCATAACAATTAATTCTTCCTATACTTCCAAGCTACAAACACACACAAGTATTGTTTATAACTACTAATATTAATAAAGTAAGAACATGCACAATTATATCCTTGTATGAAGAGAAATGCTACTGCACGCAAACAATACACATCGACACTACCTTAGTATGATTAATAGACATAACCTTTGTTTATATGGCCCTTAAAAATGTCTAAGACATAGCACAATAAAACTGTTCTCGCTACGTAGAACATGGACAAACCAGCAAATTTCCCTTGAGAAAACGTTCGTTGAAGCAAAAGATATTGAGGTCACTAAAGCTAGATTGCCTGTTATCGTTTCTACCTGGACGTGGTAAAGCGTACCATCTATGGTGAAATGTGAGGATACTTACCCGTAGTACTTGTCATATTCCCCAACACCATCATAGCCAACGAGCATTGAGAAAAGATGATCACATTAAATCTCCACATGTTGTTACAGTTGTAGCCGCTGTTGATGACACAACAGGACTCTTCCCTTGCTACATGGATACATCAACCTCGACAAAAATCGTTCAAAAAATGCTCTAGAACGAAGTGTCGAAACGCATCCTTTTCCAACGACGCTCTCCGTTCGACTGCAGCTGGCTGTCTTCCAGTCTGGAACTGCTCGTTGTGCGGCAGATCGCTAGAGGGGTGCTCTCCTGTCAATAACAGGCCGTTCGTTTGGTCACCACATCAAAGAGTCCTCTCACATTCCTCTGCCATCCGCAATGGTGGGCTCATTACGTCGATATACATTCCGTTATCTTACATCAGATAACCTATAGGATTCGACCTTTTTCTCGGGGAAGGTCTTCTACTCACCGTCAGGTCGAATCATAGCACGAAAGCACTCTCGTTCACGATACCTTCAAGACTTTTCAACGCCGAAATCTCCTAAATTGATTCAACAAAGACCACTCAAACATGAAGAAGCCTACTGGTTTCCCCTGCAAAGCACTCAATGTTAGGAGAGATCTGTGATTCGCCGACTCCCCCAATGACTGTCCCGCCTCAAACAAAAATCGATAATGTAATGAAATAGTAAGGCATGGCACTGCCCTGTGTATTTACATGATGCCAGATGATGAGAGGGACATGAAAGGTTACCGAAGGAAATACACCACGCTCTTATCTCCAGAAAAACACGCCCTATTTCTATTTCAGGCCACCTTTGCATTAAACCCTGTCCGTTAATCTCCGTTTTCTGACGTATTGATGACAGGAGTTCTCCAAAAGGCAGTTAGAAGGAGAAAGGGTTAGTAGCTGCCACGGACGCGGTAGAAATAATCACACGAGGGAAACGTCTAGGTCACCTTAGACAATGCATCTGCTATGCATCTGATAATTCTGCATTGATAGAGGGAAAAGTTTTTAAAGGAGTCTTAAACTCCAGAAGGGGGTACCGGGTGTTATTTTCCACTAGATTTTGTATCAATACATACTCAGCCGCCTTTGTACAGAAGTCCGCCTGTGGTGAATTAGACAAGGTGTGTTTTATAAAACAATATGATACTCACTAAACCTATGCAAATCCTACCCATGTATTCCCAATGCGTAAACATACATATTTAATCGAATATTTTGGGCATAAATGATGGGAGGTAAGCATAATATGAAGTCCAATTGTAAATAAGATATAAAAGAATACATAGCAAGACGAGTTTTTCTTATCCCCCCTGACATTCTTTTTGTAATTTAAATTTTACCAGGCCTTGTCAGGCACATAGTATTAAGCCATAGGCTGAGGTTATTTAATTTGATTAATAAGAAAATAGATGGTCAACTGGGGGATTTAGTAGAATACTGAAGGCTTTTGAATGCGCATGGGAATTGTAAGTACTTTATCGTATACTGTAAAAAGTATTCATTTTTAATTACTAAAATTATCCTTTAGTGGAAAATAACTCCTCCCTCTGGAGTTTAGGACTCCTTTAACGACTGGAGCAAGCTGCTGTACTGTAAAACATCTTTCTATCTTGACGATGGCTTTGGTGATCGTAACAATATCGCAAAAAAAACCAAATCGTGTGAATGAATTTGCATGGTTCTTGTTATACATGTCAATATTGATACGCAAGCTATGTAATATTATGTAATTTGCCTCACTGGTAGACAGCTTTTATATGATCAATAACAGATAATAAACAATGTCTGATTTACTTTGTTTTGATTCTTTGATGGCAATACCATCGATCCAAGGTATGTTTTGAAAGTCGTCTCCTGTTCAAGTCAAGCACCTTACATTTATTCAATGAAATATGTATAATTTCCTACCATAATCGTCTTACATTCATTTCAAATTAATTTTAGTTACGATAGGTATACAGCATTTCTAATTGACAGCAGTGTGATTCAAATCTTATACTTAAAACAGTATGTAAGTGTAACATTACATGCACCTACGGAATACTAAGGTGATTTAACGGAATGTATAAGTGCACGAGACTTAACTAGGGTTTTATATGTGCATAGATATAGAGGTCTGTGATATAATATGTTACCTATCATATCGATTTCTAATCACATTCTGTCTGTAGCATACAGTGCTACGGCGCGCAGCAGTCTATGCATCACGATTTATTATAGCGATACTGGACACCACAGAATAACATGATATATCATCTTGATTTGTACGGTGTAAGATATATTGACGTAAAAGTCAACGTAACTGTTATGAGTAAAACAAAGCATGTCACTCCAAAAGAGTTGATATTGAATATCTATAACCTATGCATCTTATTACTATCGTCAACAATAATATTTTTTCAGTAGCGTTTTTATGTATGTGTGCATGTATGTGTATGTGTGTAGATGAACAGCATAACTCGAGAATGCATTATCAGATTGTCTTGACAATCGGCAAACGAGCTGTGAATGCAGCTTAAATCAAAAGCCTTAATGAATAGGATTTGGTTGGCAGCCATCAATGTTCCTATAATTCTGACCAAAGACAGGTTGATTAATGTCCATACTGATGAATAGATAATGGATGCAAGGCCACCGCTGAGTGAATTATATCAAGGGTATCAATGCAAATGTAATACCCATACAATCCATCCATGTCACATTTCGTCCACTTTCATGTAGTTAGCAGTGCCGAGAGAGGATCAACTAGTATAATTTACTGTTTACATTACATGAAGCTGCCTTACCCACCATTTAATGTTGGTAGATTTGTTGCTTCGTAGCTCTTGGCATTTAGCTCTGAAGTCTAAATGAACAACCTATAACATTTACGTGTGAATTTTCCTGCCATTCAGGCAAAGGTTTTGTAGTAACTTTTCCGTTGTAACTGTCGTAGGGTGGCGGACGTTCACAGTAATTATATTGCAAAGGGAATGTCTTCAAGCTAGGATCTAGACGATTATACATAGTAAGTTACTGGATACAGACCTGCAAATTTTTCAAAGTAACCTATACGTCCTAACTATCAAGGGGTTTATACGAATTATGTGGCAAAAGGGCTGGAACATTGATCTTTTCAGGCCCACAAAGGCTGCAACATAAAGACCGATGTTCTACACCACGCAGGCCTTTCACGGATGTCCGTATGTTATATTTGACCAAATCTAAGGCTGACCTTTTGAAGAGTTTTTGGCTGACCTTTTGACCGAACTTTTAGCTGAATTTCAAGTTGTGCTGTAGTAGTCAATAAAGAATTGAAACAGACATCATTCAGTTACCATAAGAAGAAAGGGCAGTAACCACACGTGAGACGGACGTCTTCAGCTAGCTTGTCAAGACTGTAGGAAATATTGCAGGCTGGTTACAGAAACATTCGACATTAATCTGGTGACAGTTATGAAATGACTAATTTACATATCGCGTTGCGGTACTACAGAGCAGCCATACGAAACGTATGATAACCATAATAATGATGATGATGATTGCCTTTGGAAGTAAGATAGTAGTAATAATACTGGTCTTTTGTAAAGAGATAATTTCATGAATTGGGTTGTCAAAATTTATGGTGCTAAGGGCTCCCTTGGAAATCAGTTACAATGTTAACTGAAGGGACCTCCCTAAATATTTATGAATAAATAAATAAATAAGTAAATAAATAAACGTCGTGGCGTCGAATGTCTTAGTGAAGTGTTCACGGGTTTAATTCCTGTCATTCTGCGTAGACCTTTAGTCCTTAGGAAAGCCACTTTATACAGCTTTCCTCACTCTACCCGGCATTAATCTTTTTATGCTTAGTGTTTTATTATCTTTTTAGTCATACTTTTACATTTTTAATGATATTTCAATTTTTCCTTATTCTTAATTATTCAATTTAAGTAGCCGTGAGAGCGCATCGCTATAGCTAGCTAGTGCCCGTTTACAGACGCAGGTACCATTGTCTAGTCTACTGCATACGTACTGAAATGTTCACCGCGTTTGTCAAGGATACCCACTACGGATATAGACTGTGTCGCGTATTTGATGCGAAGTCAACGACCCAATATAAAATACAGTTCTCAACAATGTAATTACACGTTGACAGCCATCCTACGATTTAGTGAAGTACCAAAAGACCTTCTGCCAATAACGTCCTCAAAACACTCCCGGCGACAGTTCAGATATTGGCTTTTTTTTATTATTCTCTGATTATTCTGCATTCCTTTGACAGTTGTCATCTTCAAACCACCTGCAGCAAATTCAATAAAGCGCAGTTATTCTTGATAGGCTAATTTGATTTCATTTTTGCTGAAATACTACATTAAGTTTCACAAATTTTCCTGCTTGGCCAACGGTTTAAAATACTAATATAAATTATGCATAAGGGACTGTTTACTAATATACGGTGGACACAAGAGAAATTCTATGTCTGTCATCCTCAAATCACCAGCAGCAAGGTTAATACAGCACAGTTATTCTTGATAGGCTAATTTGATTTCATTTTGCTGAAATACTGCATTAAGTTTTATAAACTTTCCTGTTAGGCTTACGGTTTAAGAATACTAATATAGATCATGCAGTAGGGAGAATTTAATAAACTACAGTGGACACGAGGAAAAAAATTATTTCAAATCACCTGCAGCGAAGTTAATAAAGCGCAGGCAGTTATTCTTGGTAGGCTTATTATGGTTACCTTCACAGAAGGGTAACCATATTGTTTTTGCTCGTTTCTTCTTCCTCTTCTCCGCACAAATAGGGTCAACGACCTGAACCAGACGGCTGTCACCATGGTTACTGGTAAACATCGTGGTGTTCCATTTCATAATGTAGCAACACCCATCTTAGTCTTCTTCTCCCCACAGATAGGGTCAACGACCTGAACCAGACGGCTCTCACCATGGTTACTGGTAAAAATTGTGGTGTTTGATTACATAATGTAGCAACAAGCTTTAGAGGGGGCTGCTCACCATATATTCAATGTGTTTAAGTTAAAGAATGAACAGAGCAGTTGTTTGTAAGGCTTACAACATGTGAAGGTAACCATAATGTATTTGCTGGCAAATGTTACATTGTCTAGTTTGATTTCATTTTGCTGAATTTCTTTATAAAGTTTTATGAACTTTCCTGCTAAGGCAACGGTTTAAGATACTAATATAAATCATGCATAAGGGAGTGTTTACTACGATACAGTGGACACAAGGGAAAATTCTATTTCTGTCTTGCCGGTTGAAGGATGAATACTTTCGAGCGAGGTTAAAGCACAGGCGTGCCCCCACCTGCTGGGTACCATCACTTTTATCGCGAGATCTTCTGGGAAACGTAAATAACCCCCTACAGTAAAGCGGTAGAGTGATTTGCCAAGAAGTCTAATAGCTTCTCGTGACAGCGACTTGAAGAAATCAATACTTGGCTCTTTTTGTCATGAAAACTCAGTTTTTTCGTCATGACTTCAAATTAGCTTTGAACGAAATAAGAATTATGAAGTTAAATGAATATCAAGAAAAATTTCTGTATACAAGAATCCTGTTTATTTACAATTCTGTAGAGAGAAAGCAAGGCAGTCTTTTAAAGAATGACAGGACTATGCATGGTTAGGCCACAGCAAGTAAATGTTATGGATGACATCCTATGTAGGCTCCAAATTTAGTGCGCGCGGGCGAAAAAAAGCCGGGCAAAAAAACAAGATATCCATAAAGCATGTAAGAAGAATTGAACCAATAAAACATGGTATATCAACCAACAAGTCTTTTATTCTTGTATTCTATTAAACAGTAACAAACACTGATGTCAACATTAAAATCATAATGAATTTAGAGCCGGGTTTGTACAGCACATCAAGAACGCAGAGACAAGGTTTCCCGTACAATGGGCACTGGTGTCTCCTGAGTCATGCGGCATACTGACTGTAACTAAAAAATGCTGGCTCTGCTCACTTCGAAATCACCATTTCTACATGTGCAAATGCCTTTTTACGGCATCTAGAACGTTTTTGTAATGGAGGTGACGCACGTATGAAACGCATTGCCCCGTTTTAGATATATTGACCATTGTGAAAGGGTGAAATTCTTGTTTTTTTATTTAAAAAACAGGCGAGCGAGCGCTGATGCCATCCATAAAATTTACTTGCTGTGGAATTATGTTTTAAACATTTCATTAAGTATTCAGAATAGACACAAGCTCGCTCACAATGAAGACTGTAATTAGTAAGTGACTTATCTAAAATAAACACTGTTGGCTTAATTGCTAATACCTACCTTATCTGATCGCATCTTAACCAAAATTTGTGTTTCTTCTAACACATGTGATAATGACTGGCCGGCTGGTCAACAAAGATAAGTTACAAACCGTGGAGTGACAAATTATAGTAACATTTATCTCTTTAAAGACCTTGCAAAGTAAACAGCTCATTACGTTTCTCTTAATTGGACACGGTTGCGACAGAACACAAGTAAATTAGATCTCAGTCAGGTGTGTGCAGCACTGTATTTCTAACAACTGCAAGGTTTCTAAACTTAAGATGTATTTCTCTGTTGTATATGCCGTGATAGTACCGTATGCTTTTTTTGTAGACGACATTATTATTTGGCATGATAAATGACTACGTTACCTAACTGATCCTGTCGTTTTGCGTGGTCGTTCAGCTGGCATTTGTATACTTTGATGTATGCCGTACGATTATAAACCAATTCCATGCCACAGCAGCGAACGCGTATGAAATATATCTCACTCGGTCATAATGTTGATAATAAATCTAGCTTTGGCTTTCTTGCAAATGTTTCTTACACATGCTTCAATTGAGATATTATCAGCAAAATGCATAACTTTATACTACTTTTTTCGATAATACATATAAGATACATTAAAAGAAATGAAATGATTTTCAATTGATATCTTTCTTGAAATTTGCAACTATAAACTATTTCCAAGAGGATGATTCTTTCTTTACCCTTATATCAGTAGGAATGATGTAAAGTTCACATATTTATTCCAGGCAGCTCATTCGCACCGTTTGAACTTCGCAAAATAATCGGCCCATTATATGACTAACGGAGCAACCCTATATTCTATTGCCGAAGCATTATCTCCACTATAATTTCAAACATTTAATGAGCCACTACATCCCACGTTATCAACATGAGGAATAGCAGTACCCCATTGCAAATGATGATTCAAAATTGCACGCTGCAAATATATGGGATAAAGCGAAGTAGAGCCTTGTCATTGATAAATCTGAACGCCATTAGTACTGTAAATGGTTACATTTCTACCCAGCACATAACATTCGAGATTGTCCCTAAATTGTCTTCATGGTCTACTGAAAAACGCTCGTAGGGCCGATAACCAAAACTATCTAACTTTTCTACTACTTTGTATTCTTAGGGCACGCAATGTATCAATGACAACGTTTAGGCCACACCATCTTGGCCTGATACAAAAAAATCGCCTCGTCCGAGGCCCACGGACCTCCGGAAATTGCCGACT
Organism: Branchiostoma lanceolatum; assembly: GCF_035083965.1. NCBI lineage: Eukaryota > Metazoa > Chordata > Leptocardii > Amphioxiformes > Branchiostomatidae > Branchiostoma > Branchiostoma lanceolatum. The sequence continues at coordinate 3,468,029 of NC_089740.1, forward strand.
AATTTTGCCGCAAAAGACCAGCATTGTGCCAGTTTGTCGTCTTCACGTAAAACTTGTACATCATTGATCGTTTTTGTCAATATATGAAACATCCATTACTTGAGCTGAGTCTGCTAAGATGAATTAGGCAATCTACATGTACCTCCTACAAATACAAACTTGTTGTTTGCTTGATACACTGTGTTCTGTGGTTCAATTAACAATACCAGCTTTGTAGTCCTGGGGTTCAGCATAATTATTTTGCTGTATTTTTTTTCCCGCGCGCATTTGTTTTGGGGTCTCCAGAGGACGCCATCCATAAAATTAAGATGGTGTGGCCTTACTTTGATTTACGCATGCTGTGAACAGGCGGGCATGCGGAATTGGTCATATTTTACATAAGGTCTGCGTGCTTTTTACAGTTTTCTATGGAGTCTCTCATGCCTAAAGAATCATTCAGACGTTGATATATATACTGGAACGCGTTTAGTGACAGAGGTGCACAATACATCACACACTTCGTTTCCATAAGGGAAAACATTATTTTTACTATTTTCAAGTCGACATAATTTCGTATGGTAGGTGTTAATTCTGTCAGGGAACTTCTTGGTCAAATAGGTACGTAGTTTAAACGAAGCACTCGCAAGAGTCCAATTGTGCCTTTAACACCTTTAAGACAACGCCTAAGGAAAAACATAATTTTTTACTGTTTTTAAGTCGACATAATTCCGCATGGTAGGTGTTAATTCTCTTGAGGAGCTTCTTGGTCACATATGTACGTAGTTTAAACGAAGCACTCGCATGAGTCCAATTTTGCCGTTAACACGCTTTAAGACAACGCCTGATAAGGATGATTTCTCCAGGGTTGCAATTTTACTTCTATTCTTCTCCCAGGATGAAGTCATAACTAGAGACTAAAAAATGAGACAGGTGTTACCAGTCCCCAAGCTAGCTATAAATGAGTATTAATGGTGACGGTGGGTGCCAATCTGAAACCATTTTTCATTTTATATTTAAAAGTCCCCAGTTTATTCCACACAGAACGAACATTTTTGACAACCTATTAAACTTGATCAGTCACTTTTTTTAACTTAAATGCTATCCCTAAAAGTGCACAACGTTGTCTTGTACTCAATAGTGACTTACCGTCGATAACTGGCTGCAATTTAAAAATTATGCTTCTCACGTAAACATACGTACATTCAACTGACCCAGCGCTTCCAGCTCTAATGGACTGAGAAACTCTCCGTGCAAAAGACATAGAAGTCACCTACACGAAATTGAGTTTGAAAATTTATTATATGGCGGGGGGGGGGACGTTGGCACACCTAAGATTTTGTTTTATTATCATTCTATCCGCATGAATTAATGCTAAGTTGCGCTATATAAATAAGTTGCATGGATTCGGTGCAGCGTCTCTTTGTATTCTACTTGTTGTTATTTTCATTTCTTTTAATGGTGAGTTCGACCATTGTGTCAACCTGTTGTCAGCTGGCAATGGCCCTTATATACTGACAACAAAGCTTATTCTAAAAAAATACATTAGTCAGAATCAGCAGACAGATGCAAGCTGCTACCATCCCTTTTCATTAAGGTGGCGCCCTCGCAGCGACCACACAGTGTCCTAGTATTTGACAATTTATTAATATTATGAAATATAAAATTATATCTTAATGCTTTGTGGCTTTTTGCTATCTTTTCAGCTTTCATACTTTTAAATTTAGAGATAAATTACAATTATGAAATCAGGGTCTACACAAAACCAATTTAGGTCGCAGCCAGGTCGCAGCGCGACCGCCGCCAAGTGGAAAGGGGCCTGATATCACTGAAAAAATATATTATGATTTTTTAAGAATTATAATCTTAAGCGACATAACTGTTGCTGAAGGCCACCATAATCGCCGACCCTAAATAATAAGATAAGACAAGGTGAAGGTGAAGCTGTCTGAACAACTTAACGCTGGTAAAAGGTACCGTGGCTTTAAAATCTTAGTATTCATATCATGACACGTACTCTGCACACGATTGCTCCGTTAGATGACTGAGGGGAAGGCAAACACAATTTATTGCTATTTCCATATATCTGTTTATAGCTTCTTTTCTCCAAAACATCACAAAATTCATTCAATAACCTTCTGGTAGTAAACAGGATAAATGGTAATATTGCATAAGGAAACAATGAACTTCAAAGTTTAATAGCATTTCACCGTAATTGTGTAATTGAATATAACTTGTCCAAAGGCTGTGACAACAGATGGATTTTACGGGGTTTTAATTTCCACGGCATCCTTAGCATTAAGTTTTCCATGACTACGAAATATTTTACAATGTTTTTGGTAGCGTTTATATGTGTGTGTCTGTGTGTGTATGTGGGCGTGTGTGTTTAGGGGGGTATTTATGTAGGTATGTTTGTTTGTATGTATGCAAGAATGTATGTATGTATGTATGTATGTATGTATGTTGAAGCCCATCATGACTAAAGAAAGCCTGGATGGATTGTATGTGATGTGGTCTTGATGAGACCTCGAAATGATTAGATTTTGGGCACCCTAGTGACCCTCTAAAGTACTGCAACTTCCCGTTTGATACCTTGTGTTCTGGACATACTATGTCTTCTTTGAGGTTGAGGTTGGGCAGCCAACATCAACTTGATGATGAGTCTGCAAATTCTATGGCAGTGATTCTTGTTGTAGCTGCCTCATTGCTTCAATGGGTTAACAGCTAGGAAACCGTTATGTTGCCTTGAGTTCTCCTGCCGACGTATCGATGACGTGTACTTAAGAGAAAGTTGTTTAAATTCATTGTGATGCTGGGAGTTTCTTCACTTTAATGGAAGATCAATGGGAAGGATTTCCTCCTCTGCAACCTCTCTTCATGGCTGTGCAGCCTAATCCTCGAAAACTTCATTGTTGTTGATTATCTAAAGGTATTCGACCGTAGGTTATAAGTATTCTGGGACAGCGTCCAGACGATAAGGCAAAGTTGGCTGGGTTTCAATTATCAGCAATACGGGCAAGGTGAAAATGACATGACAATGGGAAATGTGCAGAGACCATTCCAGGCCTTTAATTATACTCAACGTCGTATTAAAACACAATCATTTATGATTTCACCACATAGATAAAGCATATAATCAAGTTGCTTGTTTCTTTGATTTGTAATTTTCCTTGACCAAATACATACGAAACCCAGTTTCAAATGGTCCTTGGTCGTGCGTTTGCGCCAATTCTCTTGCTGCAAGACCACGCTTATTCTAATTCTACTCTACTGTATGTTACCTTATGCATGTATGACTATTGTGCTGATTTGATTCAATAACTTTTGAAGAAATATATGGCTAAAATTATTTATCTTTTGAGTTTTATTTTGATTTACTTTCTTTTTTTATTTATATTGTATCAATATGTATTGAGATATTGTTGTGTTACTTTGTTAGGTGACAATCCGTACTGTGTACAGATAGATATATATATCAAATAATGTTTGGACATTTGAACAAGCAATGTATTAGTATACGACACGTGAAATTTCGATATGTTGCTCTATCCCATGTGACGTGTGTAATCAAACTCATTAGTATGCACATATTCGTTAGTATTGATGTATGTATAGATGTAGTAGACTTTACGAAGCCGCTGTGCTTTTGTTGTGTCAGTAAAGATCTATCATGATTTAGGTACAGTGGCCGTAAAAAGGTAAAATTTGCCAAGGTACATCTGTTCTCATTTTTCTTTATTTATTTTTCTTTTACAGAGAAAAATACACCTGTTTTTGCAGGTATCCCTTAAACTAAAACCTATTCTGCCATGCCGTCCACTTTGTTGTAGAGACTTAACAAATGAAGGAATACATAAGAATAAAGTTACAAGTTTGGCTCTGACTGAGTCCTTATCATACATTCTCGTCATATACTCAGCAAACTACACTGCGTGCCTGAAGATGACTACTGCGCTCGTCTTTTCCTGCGCCTCTGTAAACTTACATGTAGATGGATTCATCCTATAAAACATCGCAGTTAACTTCGCGACCATGGTGATCTTTCAATATATAACATGTCTGAACGTAATGGTGAGGAGACTGGAGTGTTCGCAGTAGAATTTCCCAGAAGTCATTACCCCGTGAGGCGAAGTACGAGAGCTGCGGCACGTTTAGGGGAGCTCATTTAAACAGTAGGACAATTGGGCTCGGTACGGCGAACGTTTCAAACATAGATAGATGCTTTGGTCTCAACAGAAAGTGCACTCTTTTTTATTCCTGCGATTAAAGTTAGATTGTCATTAATGTTATGCATAATATCGATAAGTTCTTTAAAGTTGTCAGATATTAGCGATAGTTCAACTTCAGTAAATGCACACGTTGTCATACATTTTGCCTGTTACAATATCCCCCTCTCTCTCTCTCTCTCTCTCTCTCTCTCTCTCTCTCTCTCTCTCTCTCTCTCTCTCTCTATCTCTCTCCCTCTCTTTCTCTCACCCCTCCATCCCTTGTGACCTCAACTTTTTCTAAAAAATAAGATTGATTCTATAACAATCATTATTCGGCCGAGTGAGTAAAATAGGACCAGGCAACAACAACAAAAAAATCAAGTTGAACATGTGAATAATTAATACGATCGAAATCTGCAATTCTAAATAGATGCTGGAAGACTTATTGGAAAGAATGTACGCTCAAAGGAAATCAATGTGACTGTCAAAGCCAAATTCCGTTCCGTAGTTCCTCATCATAGGCTTTCAATTCAGATCCATATGTCAACCTACTTTACCACCGTGATCAAATTACAGTAACTAAGTTTGCATGCGCTTCATACCACATGTGGTTACCTCCGCTTTACTGTACTGACCACTGTTTTTAATAACTTTATTCACCACCATCAATTTTCACAGACAAGATCAAAATTAGGTTAAAATCACCACATCATAACTATTGAAAACAATACTTGAAAGTTACATTACAAAAACGCTACAAAGTTGTAAACAAAACGTAATTAGCTATGACAGATAGGTACATAAAATAAAAATCATAATACCGTTACATATAAAACAATGCCGTTTGAATTTTGTTTATTTGTTTGTCTACCTGTCCGTTTGCTTGTTTGTTTGTTTGTTTGTTTGTTTGTTTGTTTTTTACGGATATGACTGTCCTCCACATAACCAAAGAATGCCCGGATGGATTGTTTTCATATATCATATTCAGTTTGTGGGTAGGTCTTTATGGATCCTTGAAAAGTTTGTTCTATCTGCGTTGGAAATTCTATTCAGTTTGTATTTTATGATCCACCAGGACTATGTGAGGGAAATATTTAACAAGACAATCTACAGTATATATATATTGCATCGTTACGACTTACCACTTTGGTGAGGAAAGTGGCATAAAATATGAATACTACATTCACAATAGATTAACCCGGAAATCTTTCTGTAAGGTCTTGAACCACTCATATGTCGCTGAGGTATTTGATGGGATAGAGGTATGACTCTGCACAAACATTGGACCTCAGCTTTACATCCCATAAGAGACAACGTCCCTTGCCGAAGCTAAATGTATTTTAATCTGAATGGAATGGGGGATCTGTTGAAGCAACGTTAAGAGGCCAAAAAATCAGGAACTGCTAGGGATTTGAACCAATAGCTACCCTACCTACAAGGCCAAATAATACCATAATTGTTACAGTATCCTTTTCCTCGCAAACATAAAGGGATGCGTTATACTCTCGACGATGTATGGAGGAAGCTTTCAACAGTAAAAGGAAGTTGAAGATCATGGATATGACAATGGGGTATTCTACCAAATATGGACTCGCTAAAACACCGCAGAATGCATCTCAGCAGTTCCTGATTCCTCTTCCACCTTACTAAATCCCAGAGAACTTTGTAACAACATGCTTGACAACTTTTAATGCAATGATGGATGTTCATGCAACGGTTGTCGGTATTAAAGGCGTCCCATTGGTGTTAATACTCGCGCACTGATACCCCACAGGTAAAATCACGCCAAGTGGTACTTTACTCTCAAGTAATCGTCGAGTGGCACCATGCGGATCAATTAAACGGAAAAGTCTTTCTTGAAGAAGCTAAAGGGAAAGCCTTTGGGCCATTGTACCCTTTTAAACTTTATTGCTCAACTGCTCTATGCGATACAACTAATGCCAACAGATACAAAACTTCATTCAATAAAAGTTCTGTAAACGTACTATATACTATGCGAAAACCCATTGATCTACAGAAATGTTACAGAAATGTTAAAATCCTCCCGTTTCTATACCTAATTGTGGTATGTAATCCTTAGGTTTGTGATTATTCTACGAGTGATCTTAATGTTTGAGAAGAAGTGTTCTTTATTTTAACATTAATTCTTGAAGAAAAGACTTAGAGTTTGGAACTGTTTTGAATAAAACTATACCAATATTTTGCATAGATATCCTACAGATGTTGCAATGGTTGAGAAACCATGTTACCAACAAACCTCCTTTTCTTACTCTCTTCAAAGATAAAATCAATAAATTTTTCAGTTAGTCATTGATGCCAAACACTTTCTTCTTCAGCAATATACTTGGTGCTTTGATTGTATTTTCCTTTGATCAATGATGGACTAAAATATGACATGCCAACACTCACTTTATTAAAAGACATTGCATTACGTCAACGTTACGCTATCATCTAAGCCTCTCCTGCCATCTAGTTGCTATTAATATTTATCATTGATCTCCATTTAATCTTCTAAGGTACCGAAATCTATACATAAAAATTTTTATTACTTACTTCTTACGCACTTAAGAAACGTTTATGGTCCAACAACGACGCAGCTTTTGCAACATCTCTAATCCTAGCATCAATCTAGACATCATTTTTACAATAAAGAAGTGAAAATTGCTTGAAGATTGCAGCAAAATTGCATCGAAATTCCATTCATACCTATTCCACGATGGGCTCTAATGTAAGTTGCTAGCAAAACAGAGCTTGAAAATATCAATAAACGTCCACTGTGCGATGATGCATATAACTATGAATATGACTTTAAAACACCATCCAAGCAAGCAGAAACTTTAGTACAGATCTCTAATCCTAGCATCAATCTAGACATCATTTTTACAATAAAGAAGTGAACATTGCTTGCAGATTGCAGCGAAATTGCATCAAAATCTCATTCATAACTATTCCACGATGGGCTCTACTATAAGTCGCTAGCAAAAAATAGCTTGACAATATCAATAAACGTCCACTATGCGACGATGCATATAACTATTAATATGACTTTTGCTGCTTGGTGTTGCACATCACATGAAAGAAATATTGATAGTGGGTGGATCTAAATATGACTTTTAAACAGCATCCAGGCAAGCAGAAACTTTAGTGCATGTTCATGAACAAAGTGCTTTGAGAAACTCAAGCTTCAACAAGAAGTAATGGTGGGCTCTTTGAAAGAATCATTGATGGTGAGTAGATCTGAAAGGTACTCCTTGATGTTGCACATAAAAGATACCACATTAATATCATAAGGAGGCACTTTAACTCTAATTTTCATGACCTCATTTACTACTATCAAATTCTCTCAGACAACTGTGTCAACTATGTTGGTGTGCTTTCTTTTGTAAACTAAAAGGCCACTTTAATTACTGGTTCAGCGGGACGTTTGTTTTATTCAACATCAATAGACAAAAAGTTTTTCAGAAAGGGTTCAAAGTGTTACACATATCGTAGCCTCTAACTATAATCGATTAATCGAGGTGGAATCTCAGCTCACGCAGCTATATACAAAACAATAACGTTGATTAATCGTCAATATATCGACGTTTTCCACGAGACAATTTTGCTACATTTCGCAGGCTATTACATATTCTATACTGTGCATGTACTAAAATGCCGAAAACCCAGTACCGTCAACTCACCTTTCAGTCAGAAAATAGTCGGTATCAAAGAAGGGCAGCAACATAAAACTCAATGAAACTGCCAAAACCGAAAACGAATGCAGAGAAGAAAAAGATTCCTTTACCACATGACACACCTCAGGAATAGGACAGTTGTTGCATAAACTTGATATTCCTCTAATTTCTTCGAACTTTTTTCCCCAGTTATCCTGTGTTAATGTATTGTTGGACGGTGTTGGGTAATGTTGTATTGATGTGTGTTTGTATTTGTTTAATGACCACAGGAAGAATAGCTACATTCATATTGTAATCTAATTGTGGATCCAAAATAAAGTCAAAGTCAAGGACTACCGTTTCCCTACACCAGACAGATTCAATGGATTATTTACTTATTTAGTATGTATTGATTTATCTATTTTATCTCAAGACAGTTTAGTTTTTTGTGTGTCTGTTTGTTTGTTTGTATTGCATACCCAGTAATCCGCATCAAGGCGTAACACACCAGGTTTGTACTAAAGAGTACAATCTGCATATCCAGACAAATTTATATGAGCCACACACACCGGGAAGGGCCCCTACTCTTTTCGATAAGTGTGTTGGGTTCTTTAACGTGCTTGAGGTGTGGCTCTCCTCAAACACGGGACCTCCATTTAACGTCAAATCCAAGGGACGTCCCTAACCGAAGCTAGGTACTCATTTTCACCTGAGTAAAGTGGGGAAAGTCGTGTAAAGTGTCTTTGAATTCCCTAGGGCACAACGCCAACGGGACAAATCAGGCAACCCCGGATTCGAACCCGGTAACTCTGGGTTCTGGGGCCAAACACCTTGCCACCTCGGCACCGCGACGCCACCCCTTCAACTAGGAAAAGTTGATTTCCAAGAGGGCCCAGCATATACAGGACAAGACATGTTATCTTTAGTCTGGTTGAGACATTCAGTATAATAAATAAAATCCGATATGTCAAAACAAAATCGTTATCCATAAGACAAAGTCTTAGCTGTTGCAAGGTCACAATCAATAAAGGTAAAACATAAGGGGGAGATCAGAGCTCAAGAGGTTACACAACAAAAATGCATCGGCTTTCGTAAGGTCTTCTACAATTACCATGCACATAAACAAACATGTGAATAACAAAATAACCAACCTACATGCAGGTATGCGAACAAATTAACATGTTGAGTTTGACGTAACACTTACACTACTCGCTCTAAGTTCTGAACATTCTCTGATATTTACCTGGACACAGTCAGGGTTATATTCTTTTGGAATGTAGTTGAATATATTTATAGGGTGGAATGTATTGAATTCTGTTGAGCAAGCGGAAAGAACGTTGAAAAGCTTATGTGTTTAGCATCATAGGAGGCAAGCATCTCAATCCTACATTGATCTGCCATATCGATATTTTTACCTAATTATCCTACAATTGTATATTTACAGAGAACCTCAATTCTTGAATCTACTCTACGAAATACTATAGTGTATAGGATGAAACTATTTACCTGTACATTTTTATTGACTTTCTTGTATGTTAAGTAAATTCTATAGTGCACGGTCAACAGGGGATGAGTGAGGCATATGATGCATACATGCACATACTCTACATGCCAGATTGACTACATGATAACGTTTTTTTTCTGATTACTCAAAGCAATAAAAAATATTGGGTTTTGGGCACCAAAGTTTCACCCTTTTCTATATCCAAGTGTCATTGCCTACATTGTCATTGGCTGCTACCAAATGTCCGTTGACTCAATTTAACAAATGTTTTCCATCTACCATATTACATATAAGGCATTGACCTCTGTGACAAAATGTGAGGTCGGGAACACAAAGGCATTCCCGACATATGTCAAGCCACGATAAGACTTTTCCCCGATATTCATCTCACATTGACCTACTTTCGCAGCTACTTAAGTAGGGCCCAGATAAGCGCAACTGGCACAACATCTGTACAACAAAGAAGTGGCATTTGCTTGTAGATTGCAGCAAACTTGCATAGAAATCCTATTCATAACTATTCCACGAAAGGCTCTTATATAAGTTCCTAGCAAAACAGACCTTGAATATATAATTCAATTCAATTATGCAATGATGCGAGTTACTATGAATATGACTTCTAAACAGCATCGAAGCAAACGGAAACATTAATGCACGTTCATGAACAATGTGCTTCGAGAAACGCACGCTTCAACATTAAGTAACGATGGGCTCTTTGACAGAATCTTTAATGGTCAGTAGATATGAGAGATGCTCCTTGATGTTTCACATCAAAGATACCTCATTGATAGCATAAAGAGGCTTTTCAACTCTGATTTTCATGACCTCATTTACTACTATTAAATTCTCTTAGACAACTGTGTCAACTATGTTGGTGTGATTTCTTTCGTTAACTGAAAAAGGCAACTTTAATTACTGGCTCAGTGGGAGGTTTGTTTTATTCAAGATCAATAGACGACACGTCGTATCAGAAAGGGTTCAAAGTGTTACACATACTGTAGCCTCTAACTATAATCTATCAATCGAGGTGGAACTTCAGCTCACGCAGCTATATAGTACGTACAATAACGTTGATTATTGTTCACGATATCAACGTTTTCAAAAAGGCGACCGTTACCCTTCACCAGAAAGGTTCAATGGATTATTTACTCATTTACCATATATTCATTAATCTATTTTATCTCAAGGCAGCTGAGTTATCCGATCAACTTCTTGAAGAAAAGTTGATTTCCAAGAGGGCCCAGCATATACAGGACAATACATGTTACATTTAGCCTGGTACGGTTGGGACACAATATATAGAATACAGCACAGTATATAAAATCCGATGTCAAAACAAAATCGTTTTCCATAAGTCAAAGTCGTAGCTGTTTCAAGGTCAAAACCAATAAAGGTCAAAAGATAAGGTGAATATTAGAGCTCAAGAGGTGACACAACAAACGTACATGGACTTTCACAACTATGCATACAAACAAATGGATACAACAAAAATCAGCCTACATAAAAGTTTATAAATAATTCATCATGTTGAGTTTGATGTACCATTTTTTCCACCAGTTCTATCAAGTTTTTAACATTATTTTATATTACCTATATGTACGCAGTAATGGCTTTAGAATGTAGTTAAATGTAGTTAGAAATATCTATAAGATGAACTATATCAAATTCTGCTGTGTAAGTGGAAAGAAATCTGAACAGCTTTAAACGTTTATCATCATATGATGCATGTATCTCAATACCACTTTGATCTGCCATACCCATATATATAACCCAATTGTCCTACAATTGTATATGATACATAGAACCTCAATTCTTAAATGTATTCTATGAAAGACTTTGCAGTATAGGATTAAACTATATACCTGTACATTATTTCATAGGTTCTCTTTTATGTTAAGTAAATAGTATAGTGCAAGGTCAATAGGGAATGAGTGAGGCTTATGAGGCATCTGCACTATAGGTCATGTAACTCGATGATAAACCATATTCTGATTATTCAAAGAAATAAAGGATATTAGGTTATAAACACCAAACGTTCGGTCAACTTTCGTCGATATCCAAATGTCATTTCCTACATTTACTGTTACCAAATGTCCATAGACTCCATTTCACAAACGTGTTCCATCTGTCATAATATAAAAGCATTGAACTCTGCAACAAAATGCATGTAAGGTCAGGACCACAAAATCCATTTCCGACATATGCCGAGCCAGGAGAAGTGATTTCCCCGATATGTATCTCACGTTGACCTACTTTCGCCGCTACTGAAGTAGAGGCCAGATAAGCGCAATAACGAGAAATCTATCCTTGAATAAATCAGTGGCAAAACTGATGTATGATAAGCCACGAACAAAGTCACGAGAAGCATGCTTCATGAAACACAATCAATCAATGCCTTCTAGGAATATAAAAATTATCTTTATTTTAGTTACCCATATGTGGTGCTTTTGCTTACTTTTTGATTACAGACAAAATAAAAAATTCACTAGTATATTTTTCTTTATTGGTTTAGCTGATCAGTACACACGGCCAGGGATGTCCTATTACCCTATGGCTATTACAAATAGCTAGTCCTGACAAATACAAGAAATTACAATGGACAACATAATACATGTACAATATTGAAAAAATTGAATTTTTAAAAATCAACTACTTGAAACCGCGAATGGCCCTAACTGATGAAAGTCATGAAGGCCCAACTGACATGCGTTGTGAATTTTTTTAAACAAATGGCACCCGTAAGCCAACATTTAAAGGGAACGTGAGCAATATCAGGGCCCGAAAGTCAGATTTTTAAAGTCAATGTATTTAGTCATTTCTTTACATGATTTAGCTCAAACAACACTATCACAATGTACAGCAAAGTCCATGATGCAAAAACACGACATCGTTGTGATGTGAGAACTCACTGAAAATCTTGGCCGGAGTTTTTGTAGGCTCGCAAAACTAAGGGAATCATCGTACGGCACGGTTTTGCACGGTTATAAAATGCTCAAAGTATTAGGTTATCACGCAAATGTGCCAAACAATGTTAGTAATGTCAATAGACTAAATACCATAAAGATTTCAGCATTTTTATTTCCATTTTTTGGCCCTAATATTGCATGGGTTGCCTTTAAGCTGAGACCTGACCTACCTTGGTAATACCTTTCCCGTATCCAGTCCCATATTTCATCCCTGTTGACCCTGCATGCGCTAAAATATAGTCCTATGTGAGCTTTTCTTTACGTCAAAGTATTTGCCAGTCTCAAAACGCTCATTGTTAAGATTGATATAAATTATCCAGCGTGGAAAATTGTACCTTTGGGTGAGATATGCAGTATTTTGATGTGACTGACCGTTGAAAGGGTCCATGTGTGTAACCTTGGGTCAAGGATTCTACGTTTTGCTGTATATATAAAATATGGGCGCTAACAGAACTCAGAATTAAAAGAAATGTCAGTCTTTTTATACTGATACTGGCTTTTATATTTTCTTCGTAAGCATTCAATTAGATCTAGGCTTTCTCCAATCAGTGTACACTTACACGATGTAGGAAATTTAATTTACTTAGAGTTGGGGGTGGATAGACAACCTAGCTTAACACGTGGGCCCAAAATGGCCAAGAACTACGAGACAGAGAAAAGACTGGAGCCTGTCAAATGAGTCTTCTCCCCGAAAGAGCAACAACGCCCTAGAATGCCATGAAAGACTTGCCACCTTGGCGTTAATAGGTTGCCTTGTTGTAAGCTAAAAAAGGAATAAGGTGTACTTTTCTTTCTAAACACAACACTTAGGTTTCACAAGATAATGGCAAGCAATGTGTATATCGGAATTTTTAAAAAAAGGCATGTCGTATCAACATGGTATGCTGAACACGTTTTGTGATCTCTCACTATAGACACGAACCATTCAACATTTGGAAACTCAGATACTCACAAATATCGATTCGAGTTATTAACTTTACTTTCCATGCATCTTGATTATGCAGCAAATGGGGTGTACGGGCAGTTTGGACTCCCTCTTACTGGATCCGCGACACGTTGGCGACCTTGCATTGCTGCGGCCGAGTGATTTGGCACCGCGCTAAAAGAATCGATTAAAAACGAATCTTTTTACGCAGTGTGTGATTTTTTTTAAATAGATTTTTTAGTCATACTTGTACGTTTTGGATGAAATTTACATTGTAAAGTCTAAGCTAACTCATATTCATTCTAGGGCGCGGCGAGGTCGTTAACCTGTCACTGGAATCGCGACATGCATGACGAATAAGTTCAAAAAGAGAACGACCTTCATTTTATGTGACAATAGGTTTGAATAATGATGTGAATTTGGATAGCAGCTGCTGAAATATTGTCTAATATCAGCAATAAAGCCATGCTTTGGCCTGCAATATCATCTACCTACGTGGGTTATTTATTACAGTAATATCTATTATGTAAGCCCCGAGGCACGTAACCTTGAATTTTGTCCTGAACACGTTGAATGAAGGTCACAGGCAGGACTCGTTAAATCTAGTTTACGTGCTGACTCCTGACGTTTATTTGTAGCTTCCATAAAAGTTTAAACGTAAAAGTATGCAATGTCGTATCTAGAAATGTCATGCAATTAGTGTAATGAAATTATAATCTATAGATAATTATCAACACCGTGAAACGGATTACTTGTATTCCTTTTGTGTGTGTTTGCGTTTTTTTACTTGCGAGGGTCTTGTTCCTCTACAAATAGGCGTTTGGCACGTCGAAACTAACATGAAGTGGGGTCAAAAGTGACAGAAAATAACCCCACAAATCAGATGCAGGAAGTGACAGGTTAGTGTTCATAGAACTATTTACAAATCAAATATGACAGAGAGTCAATAGAAGAGACGACAAAGTCCCGGGGAGGTGTTGTTCATTTTGACTATTTGCTCGTGTTTTTTAAAGTTAATTATTTTCCATATGCTAGTTTCATTTATCGTTGTAGTGTATAAGTTGTGTTTAGACGCGTTCCTGCTGGTTGGAAAGTTTGTGGAACAACCAAATTGCAGTCATTCGATCCCTTACATCACAAAATCACCATAGGAGGCTAGCGAATATGCGTCTTCTTTGCCTTTTCTTCATATACCGGTCATTAAAATCACTAAAAGAGCTAAAACAAGCATTTCTAAAAACAATTCCACAGTTAAGATTTTTAGGAAACACAAAAGAAGTGGGTAAATTCGCCTCAAAACAAAAAGTTACCCCCCTCAAACAAACAAAAATTAGAATGTAGTATGAAATTGGATGTCGTCCCCAATAATATGTATTTTTTATTACTAAATATGTTGCTTCTACTTGTAATTAGCTCACGGGCATGTATTTGCAATAAACATTGATTTATTAATAGATGTCTATTCAACATATGAAGCAATGGCAGTCGAGAAGTATATATTTTGTTTCATTAGTGCCATGAATAATAGACGTATAGTTTCTTGTATCGTTAGCTGTGCATGGTACTCCTCATACATATATAATAATCATTTTGCAATGACTTATTATCATTTATCACTTTCAATATTGCGTTATACGGGTAATGAAAATGAACGTCGAGATACGACCGACAAATCATATATTTCAGAGATAATTACATAACAGAAAATTTGTCAACTTCATTATACATTTGTTATAGGGTGGCAAGATTTAATTAGACCTGTATGATATCCAGAAAAGGGTTGATATGATGAAACATAATTTAAAGCAACATGCAAAATTATATGAACATTTAAAGCAGAAAATGTGCAGGGGTACACAGGGGTTTGAAGGGGCATTGGGAGGTGCACCCCAACATAATGCTATGATCAAATTTCTAAACAGGGGCCCCTCGTTTGTTGGAATAAAAAATAAGATTGAATATCAAGAAAGGTTACATTTACTAAACATAATTCCACCAGGGTACATGATTCCGCCACCCTGAAAAGATACGTCCAAAGAGATCTCCAACCCAACGTCCCCAAGTATGACGCACTCCTATATATATGAACTCTGCATACCTGATGGGGTGCTGCACTAGAGATCTCTCAAACCCACTGTTTTTAAAGTGGTGGATTTATGTAACCCGGCGTATTAATGTAAATGGAGGTTACACCAATTATGCTTATGACTAATTTTTGGTACGTCTTTTTTGCGTTTTTCGGGCGTCGGTTTCGAAATGTGACGTTAGCATATGTTTGGTACCCATTTACACATGGAGTGGATTCGGAGTAAAGAAAGTGGTTCTGATCCCCACGGACCAAACGTCTAGCCAACACCAGGAAACGAACTCGTGACCTCTAGACCCTGTATCCGCTAGCCTAACTAGTCGTCTATGGGCGCCGAATATACACATCTTGGGAGGATAGTTCTCTCCACACATCATACACTGACCTTCAGGAGTCCTTCAGCAGCTGAAACAAATCGACAAATCGTATTGTGCTGATTGCAGCTCTCAGCCAGAAAGGATTGTACAATTAGAGAAAACACATCTAAGAACTTTCCATTTACTTCCCCTTTTGGCACCGCTCCACAAAAACAGACGTTACGGTGAAAATGACCACATCATTCTACTGCCACAAAAGACTGTTTTATCTTAATAGTACCTCAAACTACACCCAAAAGCTATAATGGGAATCCCCAAAATAGGCAAGCAGACGAGATTCTAAATGGTTCCCATTTGAGCTGTTAAACCCACAACTGGAAGTTCAATATCGATCTTTTGTGCGTCCAGACTAAGTCGAAGCCCTTTGTTGAAAAGTTAGATGATTTAGCTAGCACACTGCTCAGTATGCATCAGAGGTACGTTGTGTTCTTTAGACTGTCTACGAGTGACACCATGTATCACGAAACGAACACTACAATTCATCGGGCATCGCTGTAGAACAAAGGAAGGGTCACACATATTTTCGAAACATGTCTAGAGAAACTTGGTACTAGAAGAGCCAACCTGTGTGTGAGATTTGCATACAACATGGCAGCATCCTAGAGAACTGTAGAGCTAGTATAGTCTCCGCTTACAGGGGAAAAACACAGACGGTCACTCAGGAACTCTGATGAACTAACCCTGCCAGTCTGCCGGACGGTTAGATTTAGAAATAGCCCGGTGCCATCTTTGTTACGGCTCCTGAATGCTACGAAATGAACTTAGTCGATCGCGAATTGCCTATGATAAGCAAACGGATGTCAAATAGACTAACCTAATGCCGATGCTTCGAAATTGCTTTGATACCATAGTCAATAATTTTGAATTCTTTTATATAATGTCTTGATGGTAAAAACCAAGTGCAAAATGAAAAGAGGGCACAATTCAGCCATTAGCTGCAATGCCTTTCTTATGAATAAACCGTTTTGACTGATTTATAGATTAATTGATTGATTGATTGATTATTTAAAACCCACGAACAGAAAATTGTGAAAGGCTAAAGAAAATTACAACCTATTAACTTAATATACAGGAATACAATCATTGTCGTGAAAAGGGAGGGATGATTGATGGCCAAAGTCATTGAATACTTCGTTATAAATGAGAATAAACTTGGAAACTTACTTGACATTTTTAACTGTTGTATTTTTAAAGCTATATATAAAATATATATTTTGCTGTCAAAATACAGCAAGCAGAAATGTCTACAAATGAAAATTTGCTCATATTGCAGACATTTCCTATATCGTATTCACAAATATAGTCAAACGTAATGAATGCATGAATAGATTACTCATAAATGGTACATAAAATAATGAATTTGGAATATGTTACTTGAACATTATTAGCTTGCTGTAACAAGGTCGGCACACACACAGACTCAATTGATTTTACGGCAATCACAAACCTCTAGATTTATAGCCGTGCACTTATAGATGTGATGTCTAATACAAATTATTGGATTTTTGTTCAAATAATTTACGCACAGTGTCAGCTCAGTGACGCATGCTATACATTTAGAAGACAATGAACTAAAGGGTATGAAAAGATGTTTAGTTGAAAATTTTCTAATTTCAAATCTCGCGAGTGTTAAAGGTAAACGTATAAAACATATTTATGATGAACTATACAAACGCAGATCAATTTTCATGCAAAAGAACACACTTGCTTTGTCATCAGGTTCAGAAAGACATAGCCGCACTCCTCTAGAGCAAAGAATAGGCCAATTTTGTAGTCTAGGTAAAGTAGAAGACGAATTACATTTTATTGTGGACTGTCCTTTGTATGATAGCGTTAGAATAATTCTTTTCAGTTTAATGTGTTAAGTAAATTCCCCTACTTCAGATACTTGAATAGTAGAAAGAAATTCATTTTGCTTACAGCTTTCGATAAACCAACTCTTACTAATCGCACAGCCTCCTACATTTATACAATTACCAAGAAGCGAGAGGAAGTCGAAAGTACTAGAGTATGCTAGATGTTTAAATACAGTAATACTCATGAATATGTATATATTTGTTAATATGTGACCTGCTCTTAGCCCAGTGGGGCAAACATGTTCAATAAAGATCTTCTTCATTTTTTCTTCTCAAATCTTTCATTTGTATTATCTGCGATGAAGTCTGACAATGTAGTTCAACCACCATCTAAATGCAGTCTGGCACAACGTAAGAAAGTAAAAATAGTTGTCCGAGCAATAAGTTGAAAAGTGAACCGAGACAGAGACTGAAAAGGAGGCGTCACAACGACTACAGCTGACAAGAGGCAATGAAACACAATATTATCAAGGGCAGTGACGGTGATACTAATATGCGGCAAACTGATCTCAACCGGGACGCGGGGCGGTACCAACTTCCGATAAACTTTGACCTAGTGCTGACGCTTTCATGAAAGCATGCATAGTAGATTTGTCGAATATTTCGGTTACACAACTCTTTCAGTTGGTGAACAGTTTTTTTTCCCCATTACGTAATCTACTCAGATAAACACGAGCGTCCATTTCAAAATTGGTTATCATACTGATTTTAAATGCTCGCAACATGCGTATACAAGTATGGCTTTGCCCTTGATCAGACCAGAGACAATGTGGAGTCAAGTGCGCTTATAACGTCTGGCTACTGATCCCACAGGGCCTTTCCAATGGTGCCAACACCAGCAAGTTCAAGAGTATGATTACCCTAGGGGTAGAATAAAAACCGTCCACTTGATCCTCCATCCAGTACCATTCATCAATAGGCCATCTTATTATCTGCTGAATTTGGCACTGATTTTGCTGTCGATTTGAAGTAATTACTGGTCACAAATGGTGGCGTCGCGTTGGCGTAACGGTTAGAATGTTTGGCACTGAGCCCGTAGGTCCTGTATTTAAAGCCACTTTAATGTTCTGGCGATATGCTCTTGTGAAAGGCCCTTCACACGAATGTCATCACGTAACTGTGAAAATGAGTGCCTAGTTCGGTTATGGACGTCCGTCAATAAATAAAATATAAGGACGTTAAGTAGAGGTCCCGTGTTTAAGGAGGTCCATGGTAGTGTAGTATGCATATGGATTATAGTGGTGAAAAATCTTTACAAATCTATTCTTAGTATTCTTGCACCACCGGTATCGGTACAAATTGAAAGAACAAATAGCTAAAAACTTTATCTTGGGTAATACAGTCTCCATTTTCAGTGAGTTGAACTTGCCTTTAGCAAAATGTTTCTTGGAGACGAGAAGCTTTTCCAGCTGTCGACGTATTCAAGTATCCTATAGCCTAAAATTTCGTCATTTTGGATGGTGACGTGTTTGAGGGAGTTTCAGGCATTTGCCTCAAGCGTCAAACCTCTGCACGTAAAAGAAACCAAAACACTTCTCGAGAAGAGTAGGGGTGACCAAAACGCAAGCCGCAGCGAAGGCGCGCATTGCACTACCACTAGCTACCTAAAAAAAGCATCATGCTTCACCTTAATGCGTTGAAACGAAAAGCAAGCCTTTAAGTGGCATTCGGGTATTGTTGCGTGGTTAGAATAAAGTTAAAAGAGGCAAAACAGAATGAAATATTGTTATTGATCAAACACACCACATCAGTCAGTCATTACTCTACAGAAAATATTCGCAAATCTTTGCAACATCATATGAAGTTCACTGGTGTAAAATTTCACAATGCATGTCACGCAACCTCAATGTCCTACAACACAGTTTTTTCCATAATTGACCAATCAAGATGGCCTGTAGCTTACATTGTGTGCTCAGACAGTTTGACACTTATTCTACATTCATCAACAGTACAAGGGGAGATTGGTTTAGGTTTAGATTGCCAATGAAGCGCAGCACATTTGATCAAATCCGAAAGCGTATATAGCTTTTCGTCAGATTCTTGCGGTTAACGACAGGCTGATTGCACCGCCTGTAGCCCAACGTCAATCAGAGAACCCCGCTAGGAGCTGCTGTCCTTGATACCCCCATTCCACTGAAATGGAAGCATGTACTTGTAGTTATTCGTCAATTTGTATTATCCACGAGCAAAACTTTGATTTGACCACAAAATTCCCAGAAATTCAAGATACACCACTTTAAGAATGAAATTTCTCTGAACTAACGTTACAGTTAAGACCATTCAATCCTCTTGGAGCACTCGCTGCGATCCTTGAGCGCTCGCTGCGGCCCTTTGAACCCACATTGGGCGCTCTTACGGCGCTCACCGCGCTCTCACGGCGCTCGCTGCGCGCTCTCTCGATGCTCTTTTTTTGATCGCCATCTTCGGTGCTCTCACGGCTACTGTTTTGGACATGTTCAAAACCATCGCCGAGGTGACGACACGCATGGCGTGCATGACGCTCTCACCGCGCTCCCTCTGCGCTCCCACGGCGCTCCCACGGCGCTCACGCGGCGCTCTCGGCGCTCTCACGGCGATCTGGCCAAATTGAGGTCGCCGTGGGAGCGCGGTGAGAGCTCCGTCCAAGTGAAATGGGGGCCTTTCACCCTTTTCCACTAGAGGATGCAACCGCGCTGCGACTTTGCTGCGACCGATGACGGACCAACGTTAACTTTTTGACATATTTTCAAAATGAATAGATGAATAAGAACGAATCTTATTAGTACGTTTTGTATGATTTGGACGTTTTCTATATCTTTCCAATTATACTTTGACACCATGCACCATATTCCAATTATAAAATCAATTTGACATAATTCACAATGAATAGATGAATAAGAATTAATCTTATTAGTACGTTTTGTATGATTTTGTACGTTTTATATCTTTTCAATGATACTTTGACACCATGCACCATATTCCAATTATAAAATCAATAAAGTCATACAAATCTAGTATTAGTCACTGTGTTGTTGCTCGGCGATCGCTATTTAATGGAGAATGGGCTGCATTGAGGATCTAGATCAATCCAAACCATTGTTATATTGGTACGTATGCATGGAAAACTGACTATCGACATTTTGTCACAAAATTCAATCATATGAAGCATTGCAATCATTTCTCAAACAAGTTACACAACCTGCAAATTATACATTTCGTTGTACTTTAAATGAAAGTTTGAACATGTTTGAATCGATTCATATATATTGGAAACATGTTTAAAGCACAAATAGCGCTCTGATTAGAACTTTCAGAACAAAACGATTATGTGATTCTTTCAGAGTTAGACGATGTTCTAACATGTAATTAATGACTATTTTTTAACATTTTCCGAATGGTATATTTGGGAAAGAATATGAATAAATGCTTACCAGCCCGTTGTTTGCTTCTCTATATTTTTAGATTTCACTAATGGACATTGATGACTCTTTTGTTGGAGCCATCTATGCATAACGGTCAGGCATCGTTCCATGTACTACACAGGGATTTTTGAATCGCATGCTTGATGCTACTGGATGCATTTCTTATGTTGTTCAGGTGTGTTGGTATATCTCCTTGTTGTTATTTGCTTAGTTATTATTTATCGAATTGTCATCATTTCCTTGCTTATTTAAGTGAATTTTTTTTGCGTTCAGTTAGGTACTTCTTATTTTTATACGTAACACTTTCGTTAATAGTTTTTATTATTATTACTATTATTATTATTATCATTATTAGTTATTGGTTTGTTAGTTGTTATGGGAATAAGTTGTTAATTACTCCTTTATTTCTACACCTTAAATTGCTTAAGAAAAATAGTGAAGGAGCATATTGGTCTTAACTTTCCCCAGCACCATATATTTTTATTAGTTCTATAGGTACGTGTGCTTTTTTACCCGTGTGAAATAAAGAATACAAAAAGAATACAAATTCTTCCCAGCAACTGACCTATTTCCCCAAAATCTTCTAATATTTGCAAAATGTTAGAACATCTTTTAGCATGCTGTTTCAAAATAATGTTGCATTTCTGCTGGAACACTGTACAACTATTTACAGCGTCAAACAGATGTTAAAAATCGTTCTAATCAGTTATTTATTTCTGATTGTTATAAATTATGAAAAAATATTGGAACAAAAGGCAACAAACACCCACACCCACATATATGTAACGCGGAACCGACTCTACCGTAAAGCTTTCATTTTGCAGTCCCCTCTACTGGATATATTCATCGGGCTGTTGGACGCAATATCTGCCGTTCCAACCAATAATTGCCAGATAATCAGAGCGGACATAATGATGAATTAGTACTTTGTCGTGCGAAGCCTTATAACCAATACGCACGACTTCAGAGCGGCTTTTTCTGGTCCTGCCTTGATAAAGAACCGTCTGCCAACAAAGCCCTGTCGATCGATAATACGGTATGTTCTGTGTTAATTGGATATTTTGAGTGACATCTAGCGATGTCGATGGCTTTGTATGATTTCTGAAGTGGTTTTTTGATTTTTGGCGACGTTTCAGGTGCGCGCGACTTCAGAGCGGATTTTTCTGGTCCTGCCTTGATAAAGAACCGTCTGCCAACAAAGCCCTGTCGATCGATAATATGGTATGTTCTGTGTTAATTGGATATTTTGAGTGACATCCAGCAATGTCGATAGCTGTGTATGCTTTCTGGGGTGGTCTGTACATTCTATTCTACTCCGAGCTTTTTGAGGATCAAACAAAAAGCATCATTGCTTATAGAGACCATCCCCTTTTATATTAACAGAAGGCGACAGCAAGAAAACTAAACGAATGCATCCTCTGCAAACTCCAAATTTGATGATAAAGGGAGAAAAAATAGGTACAATAAATGGATCAATTTTCAAAATAGACATAAAAATGTTGTAACAAGAATTGAAGCGCTGGAACATGATATCACAGGCAGCATATATTTTATTCCTGTATTCAAGAAGTGCACAAAGTGACACTAGTTTGCTAGACTGGTATCCCTTACAAAGTTGGTAACTCATGTAACTTTTACACTGGTGCCACCTTTACAAACATGGAAATAGTTTCACTTCTACAACTACACCCATGGCTACAACACTGGTGCCACCGTTAAAAGGTTTCACTTACCACAAAACTAGCTACGTCGCTAGTGTCAATTTTAGAAATACAATCAAGGATCCAACACGGCATATTTTCCCATTTTGATATTTGATGTTGACCATCTCCGGAGGGAGAAAAAGTTTTGTTTTTTTCCTCTCAAAACCAGACGAGCCTTAATGAGTGCGCTGATCATGATGTCCTCTATAATATCTACTTGCTGTAGCCTAAAGCAACAAAAAGAAAGATTAAGTGACCTAATAATGCCATGTTGATTAGAAACGAAGATTTGAAAAAGGTCCTGATACGTTATGTTTGTGTACAGAAACTGCAAGTTGAATAAGTCAATTTCATTCAGGTGTAAAATTAGTACCTGATTCGGTTGGAGAAGTATAATGCTGTCGAAGGAGAGGGAAGGGTTCTGCCTTCCACTTCCGTACCCTAGATACAATTAGAAACAGCCAACTACGCCTACTAGAATTTGATTTATCAAGTTTGTTATTTTTTGTATGTGGCATTGTTAGAATAAGTTAGACAGGTTTACAAACATAATCCGAAAATGTCGTAGACCATTTGACAATTACATTTTTAGAGTGATGTTGCCCCTAATGAAATCTTAACATGTGGTATTGTCCGTGATATTATAGGATTCAAAATGCTGGATACCCACCATGTTCTTATATTTCAATTTTCATTATTATGGGGTAAGGCGAATACTGTAAGGCTGAATTGCGAGGAGCACACAATTGGCGGGGCAAGATCGCAAGGGTCTGAAGCGACTGCCATTCGGCGCACAGGTGACCTCAATACGACAATTGCCCCATGTGCGGCCATAGGACTGAAATTGCAACGCTGCCACCAGTGTAATAGTTATCAACTGTTTATTGTTATACAATGGACAGTGAAGGGCGAGTAGAGTTCAGTTCTTTCTTTTGAAGCAGCTATTGTTAATTGTTGGTGTAGCTTGTCAGTTTGTAAAATGGGCAACTTTTTTCCAGGCGACACTAGTGAAATAAACACTCAAAGGTTCTTTTATTAAATATCATGTCAAATATTTGTACAATGACAAATATTTTAATTTGATAACTGTGTTGTACGTATAATTACACTCTACCCCGTAATATGTACCGAAGTCAATGACTACATCGATAACATCTTCTTATGATTTTAGTTATGAACTAATCAATCTTTTTACGCAATGTAACAGTTCATTTTCAATAATTACATATAAAAATACAAATACAAATAGAAATAACAATTTCATTACCTGGATTTCTAACACTTATCGACGTATTAATCATTACTGTGTGAAGGAGGTCAGTGACACACGGCAGGAGTATTGTAGTTGACCGTGTTCGTGCGTTTGCAGCTATAACTCACAATCCCTTTGCCGCATTCGTATGTAGCTTGACTTGTCGTCTGCTAGTATGCGCGAGATTATGCACCTTTATTACTTCGCCGCAGTCTTTATAGGTCATTATCATTTTATGATACATCAGGAAACACTCTTATCTTCATGGAGGTGTTGAAAAGGTCAATAATGTCGTTGACTTTTGTGGGTATGTGCTAAAAGGGATATTGGGTTTTGCGTTGTTTCGACATCCTTAGAGGCTTAGTCTAGCGGCTTGACACCAGCTGGTGCCAATCTAATGGGGATCATGAACGCAAGGAAGATGTTAGTTTCCGGGCTCCTACTCTGCCTGTAACTGAGATGGATAGGATTATCGATATATATATCAGTTATGCAAATAAGGTCTTTATTTGCATGATTGACAAGAAGAGACTTAAGTTCTGTGGTGGAAAGGGATGAGAATTTAGTTTTTGCGGCATTTCAAAGGTAAGTAACGGAAACATTTACTAGATATGGATCAGGCAAATTTTGGCCTCATTAAAATAATTTACATTTATGAGCAAATTCCTAAAATAGCCTTCTTGCTAAAAAAAGACTTTCATATTTTGAACAAATTGTTTTTGTCTGGGTCTGTGTTTTGGGGTCTATAAATGATGATCTTTTTGTCTGAAATTTGGCAAGTCGGTAGTTAAAGAGGATATCAAACACCTTAGCCACAGTGCAAACACCAGTATTATTTTGCAACACTTCTTTGGTGAACAGCGTTTTTCTAAATCTTCACCTCAATTTTTCTTAAATATAGAATTATCAGTGCCGTGATTTTAAGCTGTCTTGTTTAATCTCCTCACCTTATTTTTGAACGATTTGCGAAAGGCATTTGTCTCTTGAAATCCAGTTTGCTCTCTCTTATATCCGTTGCTTTATATGGCTAATGATCTTCTTGTCCTACCTGGAGAATGCAATACAAGAGTATACTATTAGCTTAAACATTCGTTATCAGAGTCAGGCAAAAAATCTCTTAAACAACAAGAGCTATGTATTCACCACTCAAAAAAATCACTTCCAGAACACGAACTTACAAACTTCCAAGTTCCGCTGAAGTACCGTGGATAGCCGCTAGGAGGACCGTAATCGAACTCGACCTTTTTTTCCCCGATCCCTATACATATATCAAACATCATGACGACCAATCAAGAACAATTTTAGTTATTCTAATGACAAACAAAAGATTGAACACAACGGTTCCGCTGCAGTACCGTAGGATGCCACCAAGAGACCCATTTTCGTTCGTCTCTCCGACAGCTACCAAATATTATCAACATCCATCCATTGCTTGCCTGAGTGTATTTTCTCTGTATTAATACGAATAAATGAAATGAAACGAATGGCTTCAAGAGTTATGCCCTACATCCTCAGAAACTCCACCATAGCAAAAACGAATACCTAACATTCTGCCGAAGGTAATTAAGGATAGGTTATTCCGGCTAACCGGCTATATCCCATGTGACAAAACACGGAGCTAACTCTTCTTCAGTAAGCCAGTCTCTCTTCTTCTGAATGTTGTTTTTGAAATAGTTTTTTTACAGATTTTGCCTTAATGTTTTTCAATGAGCAACATATACGCATGGGCACATGCCTGTTGATAGGTCAGCACAACAGCGGCATCTAGCGAATCACAAGCGAAGTACATAAGTTTACGTTCCTGATTTCGTTCGTAAGTTGATCGTATAAGTAGTACTGTAAATGCAGAAATGTTCGCAGTGGTTTTATGCTTTCGGTTTTCGCGGCGACGTTTCAACGCAAACATAAAACCACTGCGAACATTTTTGTCCAATACTGTAGCAGTATGTGACTATAGCGCTGCCGCAAACTTAAAACCACCGCAAACACTCCATATTTGCCTTAGCGTAAAATGAAAACCACGCAATCTTAAATGCATTTATAGTATTAAGAATAAAAAGAGCAAAAGTCAAGAATCAGGTCATTATGACAGTGTATATCATCTCAATAAACGAAATTGGGGTTAGAAAATGTCCTGATCAACCCTTCAACTCTAAAACACGAAATCTAAGATCTCAAATCTTCGTGAAATGTTTATAGCTCTTTGTATTTATTTAGTCTATTTTTTTTACTACTAGTGGTTTAACCCTCAAACCACCGTATGGGGTCAAAACTTACTCCAGGCGTATATCAACATGTGCCATTTTGACATTTTTAGTCGAAAACAAAATTCCTCCTATGAGTTTGTTTCTAAATATGGCTCATAACTTCTCTTACGTTTTCACCGAGATTTTCTCTTTGTTGATTAAGTTATCCTAGAAAGTTTACGCGTGGTCCAGTGGGGTCAAAACTGACCCCAGCAAAATCTGCACTCATAGATATTGTTTGATACTTATCATCTAGTAACATGTATGCCAAGGGTAATCATGATCATAGTAACAAAATATCATTTTGCAGAAACGTGAAAAAACAACATTTTCTAATGAACGCAAAGATTTATGACGTTGCGACGTATTATGACGTTATCTATGTGATTTTATTGGCGAAAACCACTGAATTGGGTATTTCCTCATAGCTCAAAGGTACACGATAAAACTTAAATAGAATTCTGTATGATAAATGATAATATATCCAATGACGTTATTTGTCGATGGCAACAGAAACGACGTCGAGATGACGTCATAAAATTACATTCATATTTAGCTACCACTAGTTTTTTTTTAATGCATTTTTTCATTATATAACCTAAAAGCACAATAACAATGGACTAAACGTTTATATTAAGATTGTCTCTGTTTCAATGAACATGGCAATGATGAAATTTGAGGTTGAAGTAGCCGGTTATAGCTAATCTAATTATATCGCCGCCATCTTAGATTGTGACCGATGACGTAATAAAATTTGCATAAATTATGAATATTACTTCATTAAAGTTAAAGTGAATTACATTAGGTGGTATTGATATAAGGAAAATAAGTGCAGTTTATAAAACAACCCTAAAATCGCATTGTTAAATCCAACATTAGGGACTTTTTCCAAATATGGCTCTCAGAAACCGGTTGCCATAGCAACATGAAAACATAAATTAGTTATTTAATTTATTTCAAATTGTTGCCAACGAAATCTTGTCAAAGGTGACCAGGTTTGGTTGTTCTAGCGTAAGCCATTCGAATGCTATATGACATCTAGTGTTGGCGCAGGCCTCAAATTAGCCCACTTGTTTGAATAGCGTTAGTTGCAAAAGACGATGTTCCCTCTTTTTGCATAAAGTATGATAATAAGCAGAAATTATTCACACCTTGTCATGTCAAACTGTGCCTTATAGATTAATGGAACTTTACATATATACAAATGACAAAAAGAGTCACCAAAAAGCTGTATTTGTAGAAAACATTGTGGGGTCAGTTTTGACCCCATACGGTAAGATTAGCAGTAAAAAAGCTACGGTGGTTTGAGGGTTAATCTTTTTTTTTTAAGAACAAGTGACGACTTTTCGCAAATGTGATGAATATGGATATATGGTTTTCTTCATAATCGTATGAGAGATTGTAAAAAACAGGGCAATGTGGTTTGGTGTTTAGGGTTGTCGATTTAGAATCTGAATGTTCTGGGTTCGAATCCTAACCAGACCCTAAATATACGCCCTTGGGAAAAACACTTTACCATCTACATCTATTTCTTTACTCGACAGGTGAAAATGAGTACAGAGCTCCTGAAATAAACATACTCAGGTCTTACACAGCTCGTAGAACTAAACTGTACAAACCTAGCGTGTTATGCCTTAACATAAAGCGGGTTACCAGTTACGGAAAACAAAAAAGGGAACAGAGCAATGAAAGACCACACGAACTGCCACCTTCTACCTTTGAACTCTTGATCCACCTAGCTGGCATACCGTTACTGAGAAAAAAAAGAAAGACATGATGGTTTCAAGAACCAAATGTGGCCCCCCGTTTTACAATTGCTCTCTGAATAAAGTAACGTACAGAACGTACAGAGGGTTTATGATTTTCCGCTAGTATCGGTTGGTCTTGGTGCCAGCCGATACTAGTGTGTTGGCGCTAAAGCTCTCCGAATTGCAGATAATCCTCGCCAGGATCTGTACCTGGAGATATCCCGGAACCTTTTAGATAATGAGCTAACAGATCTTCGCAATTATGTCAGCGGTGCAAAGATTTTACCAGCGGGATTCGTTCAGAAAGCCAACGCTCACCAGATCTTTAACCAACTGGAGAAAGAACAGAAGATAAAACCGGGAGATCTCACCCTTCTGTCCAACCTGTTGAGAAAAATCGGCAGACTTGACTACGCTGAGCAGACGGAAAAAATCGCTGAAAATGAAAGGAAAGGTATGTTACAGTCCACATAATCCAAGGATCGTAGGACTAGTACACATTTAGTCAGTCAGTAAATTCTGTTGCTGTTTTGAACGCACTCAGCACCTTGAACGTGACCTTCGGATTTGGCAGTCAAATACTTTGTAATATGTATGAGTTATTGTCACGTAGCACTAAGCAACGAAGATAAGAATCTGGATTACTATGCCATGGGGTTGTTCAATGCCTCAACGTTAACGCTGTAGTTAAAGTTAAATAAGTCATGTACGCTATGCTACTTGTACATTTCGCGAAAGCGTTGGATCTGTCTTCAGACCAAGGTTAATGTCTCAATGACCTAGTAACACCCACAACACCTCTCCTAGGACTTTTTATTTTCTTTATTCCGAGTTAACGGCTCTCCTGAATTGTTTGTGTGTCATTAGT
Organism: Branchiostoma lanceolatum; assembly: GCF_035083965.1. Taxonomy (NCBI): domain Eukaryota; kingdom Metazoa; phylum Chordata; class Leptocardii; order Amphioxiformes; family Branchiostomatidae; genus Branchiostoma; species Branchiostoma lanceolatum. The sequence continues at coordinate 3,496,798 of NC_089740.1, forward strand.
ATGCGTGTTTATTCTGTTGGCCTGACTTTATGAATGTTTTCAAGCCCTACGTACTTGTCACGTACGAGTAAACATGTCTGGGCGCCATTCGTGACAGACTAGGGCGCGCCCGGTAAATAAACAATATGGCTGCGCTGGTTTAAGTGTTTGCCTAGGTTTCAAACCATCAATCAATTAAGGGAACAAAGTGGAAGCAAAGGTACCGCCTTTTTAGTCTCTACCAGACTAACCGCGTCGGCTATAGAGAGAACATTTGCCGGGGGACTTTGGCCATGGAGGATAACATTCCCATCCGCAGTTGCAATATTGGACCCTATCTCCATAGCCGACCCCCTTCATACAGTTGACTCTATTTGGCCAATTTCTACTATTTTCCCAGCGACCCGCAGAGGCTGGTAGAGTCTACCGCCTTTTAAGCCCTCACAATGTTCGGCCAACAATTTTTACTAACCAACAATTTCTGAATGTTCAGCCATACAGATACAATAAAATGTTCGTCATGAATTTCTTGCTCGTTTGATGTTTTTTCGATGTTAACGTTACAAGTGACTAATTCTGATACCCTGAATCCATTCCTCTGAAAAAGGATCACCCCAACCCTCCACCCGCCAGCTGAAGAGGAATTCGGAAGATGGAGAACATTTTCCAGTGAAGAAGAAACCAGCTTCTTTTAGAAAAGAGGAGTCATTAGTGGGAGGTGAGAGGTTCTGTACATGGCATTATGAAGGCAAACTGTTAACAAGTGTGTGTGTGTGTGTGTGTGTGTGAGGAGGGGGTAACAAGGGCTTGCAATATCACCTACATATGCAAATGAGTGGAGCTTTGCAGGATCTAAAAATTCCTTTTATCCACCTACAATGTATGTTGATGGTAAGGCCATGTTGATTTAATCCTATGGATGGCATACACACGCGCACCAATTTTCGTCTGTTTCCAACAGAAAAAAAATGTTTTCGGCCATACTGTGTGTAAATTGTGTAAATCAGCTGCAAAATGATACATTCAGCAAATCGAAACAAATATTTGAGAACACGGACACTAATCGTGGAATGCCGAAGTCCATTTCAAAGTCAAAAAAAGGAGATGTGAAGGAACAAAAATGATTTTTTTTCGGTGTACCATACTCAGTGTGTTTAGTGATTTGTTCAATCTTCCCGATTGCAAAGTTTTCATAATGAAGGCAATTTCCCAGAGGATATCATTCAAATAATAAAATAAACAGGGCCTAAGTGACCAGTAATACTTATTTTCTACGTTGTTTCACAGGTGTTCGTAAGTACTTCTTTTTCATCAAGGAAAAGGTGAGCTCAGACTGGAAGGACCTGGCCTTCCATCTTGGATTTGACCGGCCAGACATCGACAACATCGATGGAAGAAACCGAGATGACAAGTCTCGCTGTATGGACCTGTTGGAGGAATGGCTCAAGCGTAACGGAGAAAGAGGCACCACAGTGGCCCTGATGGAGGCTCTGATCAAGGCAAAGCTACAGAGTGTTGTAGATGGTCTGAGGAAGAACTTCCCTGGTAATGTTATTTTTTTGTACTCTCCTCGTTGATAAATTCTAATCCGCAGCTAATATTCAAAGTTGTACATTTCATTCCATTACAAAAGCATAGTCTGTAATTTTTTATTCAGCTGACTCAAAGTTGCTTAGACAGCACCTTCCTAATCTAAAAATCCCCTTAGCCAACTCTTTTTTTCTCTTAGTCTTCTATCATCACTTTAAAGTTGGCAGCATTAAAGATAGCCTGAGGAATTTTGAAGAATCAAATCACTAATGAAGCGAGTTGAATATTTTGACAGAAACCAGAATCTCCATCTGTAATTCTAGGAAAACCCCTGGTATGTTAGAAATTTGAAGAGACTCCATTCTAGAATATCAAAGCCAAATTTGTTTGTCTTACAGTTTGCTTTTTCGTTGCTCAGAAAAATGTTGTATAATGAAAGTTTTATTGCAAATTCCTGCCCGTGAGGTTATTACATATGTGCATGTAACACGGAGAGGACGGACAAACAATGATGAACAATATAACATATGACTATGCTAGTCTAAACTACTGACACGAAGTTCTAATTTATTGGGTTCGGCTTCTTTTTCCGAGACAGTGGAAGACGAATGATCTCACTTTTTCAGTAATGTTTGGGTTTTGTCCACATAATTCAGTTGTCTTCTTCATTGACAGGTGTGTTTAGAGGCTATTTCAGAAAGTAAATCAGAAATGATAGGAAGCTCATTTCAGATTGTACTGCCAGTAGATTTTTGTGACATTCAGTAAAGTTTGAAATTTAACAAAGTGTAAAGTTACCCTTTTAGACGACCTTCAGGCCAAACTTCCCAAAGACACTGGGCTTGTTGACCTACTGTTTACGTTATCAGCACTCCCTTCAGTAGATCAAACTTCTAAAACAGATGCATCCTCTGTTACATAATGATGTCCTTGCATGTTGCCTTCGTCAGATTTTCTTCAATAAAATATGTGGAGTTTGAAATCTTACTACAGTGTTTCTCTATTCCAGATGAGTTCCAGACGTCTGTGAAGAAGTACTATGAGTTGAAACTGTCTCACTTTAAGCCTCTGATCTGGAATGACAACTTCCAACTTGACCTAAGTAACATCTTCACCCAGTTGCAGTTGATACGAACAAGTGAAAGACAGCCCAAAACATCTAAAGAGTACAGAAAGTCAGGGTGCATGAGAGAAGAACAAAGGAAAGAACTGGAATCATTAGACGACTTATTCAAGCCAGATGTCACAGGACTGTCCACAGTACCAAGGTGCATTCTGATTGAGGGAGAGGCCGGAGGGGGAAAGACAATGTTTCTGTCCAAAGAAGCCCTAGATGCCGTCTCACAGAAAACAGAGCTGGGCAGACGGCACGACATCGTCCTGTTGATCCGACTTCGGGAGGTGAGAGAGGGAGAGACCATAGAGGAGATGGTGTGGGACCAATGTGTTCCTAAAACAACTGAAGGAGTTGATGTACAGTCCATCAGAACAATCCTACAAAGAAACAGTTCCCGTGTGCTCTTCCTCCTAGATGGGTATGATGAGCTGCAGTCTGAGGCCAGGGCACCCAAGCAGGCTATTCCAGAACTTCTGGATGGTAAAATGTACCCAAACAGCACGATTGTGATCACCTCCCGACCCTCAGCAGGAGTGCAGCAGTACACAGGGCCAGACTATCACATGCACATCATGGGATTCTCACGTACACATGCGCAGATATTTGTGAGGAAATATTTCTCGAAAAATCTTGAGCTAGCAGAGAGGTTCATCAGGCAATATTTCCCGGACGATGACGATGATAACGACTACGATGATGACGATGATGATGAAGACGACGACGATGGTTATGAAGATGATTTTGATCTATTAAGTAACCTAATCCAAACCCCAATTTTCCTGCTATTGGTCTGTGTGCTTTGGGAAGAGGACCAAGAGATTGTGACTACTGGAACAAAGACGCGGTTGTACAACAACCTGCTGACATGTCTGGTCAGAAAGCACTGTAAGCGAGAAGGTGTTAACATGCCAGCAGAGAGGCTGCCCACAGAGGTTGCTGAGTCATTACTGCAGCTTGGAAAACTTTCGCTAGAGGCACTGCTGAGGAATGAGTCCCTGCTTGATCTTGCAGAAGTAGAGAGAGAGAAGGCTAATTCTGAGTTACTGTTAAAGTTGGGTGTGGTCTCATTGCAGCTTTCTTCCTCAAGACTGAATCCTAAGAAACAGCTGAACTTTTCCCACAAGACCATGCAAGAGTTCCTGGCCGGACGATATGCTGCTCATGCTCTCTTGAGCCAGGACATTGAACAGCTGCTGCAGCTCACCTCCATAAGCAAGGCACTTGAACTCAGTAACCTACTTCAGTTCACGTCTGGCTGTGACTCAAGGGCAGCACAAACGGTGATGGAAGAACTCAGGAAGCTCAGCAGCAGAGAGTTCACACACTTGCAACCAGAACACTTTGAAAACTCAAATGGACCAAAGGATCGGGACATGCAAATGAGCTTACAAACTTATGAAAGGTTTGCATACCTGTGCCTTTACATCCTTAGTGAGAGACAAGAACCGGAAGTGCTTCAGAGCATCAGTCAAGCCCTGCCAACCATTATGCTGGACAGCTCCATTAACAGTAGAGAAGCCACATCCTTTAAGTATTACATGCAAAATCTTCATTCAGCAAACCTGCCAGACAGGCTCATACTTACGATCCATGAAAGCACTGACAGCAGAGACACAGTTCAGTACCTACAGCAGTGTTTTACAACTTCACTCCCTGGACTTAGATTGGACTTGAAACTATTAGGAACGTTTGACTCACCTTATCAGACAACCAAGCTGGTCTCAGTTCTGAAGAATGTTCCTTGTCTGTGGGCATTGGACCTGTCAGACACAAAACTAACACCATCATCACTCCGGCCACTTGTGCAGAGTTTCAGCCAAATGTCTCTGTTAGAGGAGTTGGATTTTTCAGGAAACCCTGACCTTGGTGATGCAGGGATGGACGTATTACAGGTTGGGCTGTCCAAGGTTCCACACCTGGCTGTACTCCGTCTTAGGTCTGTAGGTATGACAGCTGTGGGCATGTCATCCCTGGCTCCCTCCATGCGCGAACTAGTGGCACTGAAAGAACTGGATATAAGCGAAAATGAGATTGGTGACACTGGGCTGGAATCACTCATCACTGTCGTTCCCATCTTCACTGCCATGCAGGTATTTCGCCTGGCAGAGATCCTCATCAGCCGCACAGGCATGCGCAAACTGGTCCCTGTATTGTGTCACTTAACCAGACTCATCCAACTGGACATTAGTGGAAATGACATAGGAGACCTCGGGCTAGAATGCCTGGCTGCTATCCTCCACCACCTAACAGACATGAAGGTGTTGGTTCTCAGAGAGACAGGTATCAGTGACAAGGGCATATCATTCCTGCTCAAAGCTCTACCTCACCTGATACAATTACAGGTGTTGGTTGTGAGTTGCAATGAGATAGGAGACTCAGGGATTGTCTCACTGGCGCAAACACTTTGCAAGCTTCGAAGCTTGGACACGGAACAAGAACCACCTGGTGACAAGAGTCTGGCCACAGCCCCGCACTTCAACACCACACTAAATGAGCTGGACATCGGATGGAGTAGTGTAACAGGAGCCGGACTCGGAAGGGTCGTACAGCTCATCAGCGCACTTCCAGCACTGACCAGGCTTAACATGGGCACACTTGCAGAACTGCCTGACACCGCTGCCATGGCTCTGGCCGAGGCTCTACCCAGACTCCCTGCCCTGGAGTGGCTGAACCTGCGGAACATATCCATGGAGTTTGTAGGGTTCCGGGCTGTGCTCCAGGCTGCTGAGGAGCACCCTACGCTGGAGAGGCTGTGGTGAGTTTTTTTTTTTTATCCTGTAGACATGATGTAATTTGTCATCAAAGGCACTCTAAGAAAGTATTAAGTATTCGATTGAATCATGATATAAATGATTAAATGTGTTCTTTTGCAGTAATACTGTTTACACTATCAATAAAATACCTGCACGCACTTGTTCATGTAAATCCTAATTAGACATGCACCAAACTTAGCCTGTGTTTACACAATCTCTCGCTGGCTGGGGTTAATGACCCTCTCCACCAGGGGGTGGTAACTATCGGGCCGACCGCTAGGAGCGCGATTTAGTCAAGCTAAACCAAACTTAAGCGTGCCAAGGTGTGACCATATGTCTGTGATTTGACTAAGTAGGGGTCTCTGTTTCTCTTTTGCTATATACAGCTACTCTTGGTTTCGAGTTCCTGAAGGAGCGGACACCACAGCCAGCTGCCTGGTGCTGTACAACCCCTGAGTTGCCAACATCCCGACCTGTTCTGTACATTGTCTCAGCATTTGTCATGTTTTATAACTAGTTATGAAATTTTTATAAAGATTGATATCGATGTAGAACTTCGAGGGTAAGTCAGAAAGAAACGCCTTTAGCAGGAACATCCTTTGTGTATGAAATGAGTTGAAATTGGCAGAAATGTAAAGGCACATGTCTTCTTGAGACTCAACTATCTAAATTTGCTGTTCAGATTTTAATGAGTGACTGTGTTTTTTTGAGTTGACCACACCCTTGAACTTTAGGCAAACAGCAGTACAAGGGAGGTTCAATTAGTAGTAAAATGGGAAATTCTCTTACCCGCTTGCAATTATTGTAGGAGACTGAAACTTCACATGTATCAAAATGCATATCTCTATGAGCTACATGCTTATTGTCATTTCTTAGCTTCAATCATTCTTTTTCGTTGCTCGAACGGAGTGATGTATTAGTTGAATTCCGAGCCGCAGAACACAGTGAATCATCATCATCAAGGAACTGGATATGCGTTGTGTCGTTTAAGGTTCTTATAGACTGCATTCTCATTATGTAAGAGACAAAACACTAGTTGTTAAACACGTAATATCTGTATTAATAAGTTTTGTTTCTCTTTAGTTAATGGGAAAGTAATCTACAAAAATCTTCAATCAACACATCACGTATTCGGCAATGAATTCGACTGGCTCCATCATCACACCGTACTCCATCCTAGCAACTGTAAAAGTTAAATAGTTAATTAAGAAATGAAAATTGGCATGTAAGTTGTAGATACATATATATCATAAATCAAGTGGGGTTTCAGATTCTTACAGTGATTGTAAGTGGGTCAGGTCTGAATCAGCTGCTCATAAAAATTTAGATAACAAATTGAGATATTTCAGTCTCAGGAAGAGATGTGCCTTTACCTTCGTGCAAAATTTAAACTCATTTCATAGAACAATAGACCTGCAATGATACTAAAGACGTTTTTTTTTTCTGACTTACCCCCGTCCTTTTACATTTTGCATGATATTCCAATTATGAAGTCAAGGCTTACACAATTCTAATCCTGGTCGCAGCGAGATCGCAGTGCGATCGCAATCTAGTGGAATGGGGGCTTAAATAATTTGGGATAGGCTATTCCAGCTATCTCTAGTGCATCACAACATTTCATGTGACGAAATACGAAGTTTCCTCATCTTCAGCATTCCAGTTTCTCTACTATACTGATGGTTTTTTTTCAGTATAGCTTGTGAAGATTTTGCCATAACGTTGTTCATTGAGCCAACATATATTCATGTTGCCGAATAGGTAAGCACAGCACGGCCATCTAGTGAAACACATAAAAAGTACATATGCAACCATAGCATTAATCTACATCGAACGTCTGGAAATGCATGACAATACCCAATCGATTCCTTGGGCCAAACAATCCCTACAGTCATAAGCATCTACTGTGACAATCTAAATAATTCAAGCAATAGGTACGATGGAAAATAGTTTCAAGGTTTAGGTTGTGGTGAGATGGTAGTGGTTGAATACAATGTTGAAGATTATTTTCAGTTTTGCCATAGTGTATCACTTCTGATAAAACATAACCATGCATACATATGGACTTTTCTACTTACAAATTCAAAGGAAGATAAAAACATGTTGCTTTCTACATTACCAGCTGGGCATTTTGTCTTTCTTTTTGATGGACATACGATAATTTCGTGGTCATTCAAGAAAACATGCCCATATATATATTATAAACTGATAAATCGTACGACGTATCAAATGGCGCTACAAATATGTTCACTTCAACTCATTTTCCACAACATATAAAGCTTTTTCTTCGTTTCGACTTTACACACTGCTTTCTCTGCTTAGCGCATATCACTTTTGAAAAATATGTAGTATGAAAGCTGAACACACGCCACTACCAGTAGACTAGTACCCTGCTCTAGTGCCTGTACGACTGTGTGGCACGAGGGCTATAAAAACGAAGATGCATCCTGCCCAATACACAAAAAGTGTTTACCGGGAAGATAATCCAATTTCTTATACGCTTTCCAAGAATTTAAGTACACGGGGCATGTGCTCAGAATGCCCGTGGAACGACATGCCAAAACAGCGCTGCACTGGCAACCTTACAACGAGAAAAAAGGAAACGGGGAAGACCAAAACTTACATTGCTACAGATACTACAGAAGGACCAACTGGGGATTACTCTAAAAGGAGCAGAAATCATGGCCCCAAACCGTACTGAATGGAGAAAGCTTGCTGCCCGATGTGCCATTAGACATGGGAGGATCTAAATCTAAGTACTAAGTTTCCAAGAACTCAGTCCACATTTTATCGGCGAATGGCATCGGAGAAATTCGTTGATCTAACAAATTAAAAAAGACAGAAAATATGTTGCCAAGTTTTTTTTTGTCTTTTTGATAACATGATTGCCTTCTAGGCGCCACAGGTGGTGGAACCACTTACGATATAGCCATTTACCATTGTAGAAGCAAATTGCACTTAGCACATGCATTATTGATAGACCAATCAGTGGCTTAACTACACATGGTCAAAACACGATTTGTGCATAAATTATTCATGCCGTACTGACTTTCTAAATAAAAATATTCGAATATGTTTCGGAATATGAACGCCTTTGCATGAGTGCTCTTTTAAAATCCAAAATGGCTATTTCATTCACTTCAAGACACAATCGATATTGCCAACAAGCTCCACCATTTTGATTAATGATGTAAACAGTGTCCGACTTGACCCAGGAGGATTCATAATAAGTAACCAACGCCCGATATTTTACTTAAACATTCCATCAGATAAATACAGTCACAGTTCTTTGTCATGAAAATAATGCCCAATGTTATTCACCAATAAAGAGCACGAGATTCCTTGCTCATACACACACACCAAACGCAATTTTCCACACTACTTACACAGTTCAATAGGTAATTGTCAGTTTTATGGCAACGCCTGATGTCCAAATGGACCCAGGAGAATTCATAATAAGTAACCACTGACCGATATTATTTAAAGATTCCATCACATAAATACAGTCACTCCACATTCTCTATTCTTTGTCATGAAAACAGTTTCGAATGTTATTTACCTATACAGAACATGAGATTCCTTGTCCATCTGGACACACCTACCGCAATTTTTCACACCACTTACACAGTTCAATAGGTAATTGTCGGTGTTATGGCAACGCCTGGTGTATAATGGGTTACCACGAGAGATAAAGACAGCCTTCGCTACTGCCATTCCCCTGGTATCAGATATAGTCTTCAGAAGGTCCAAGAAATTATTTAGTATCACGCAAGGTCATCATTGAATGAGTGAGACAGAGCTTGCAGTTCTTAAGGTAAGACACTTGGACCTTTCTATCTCTTTTAAGTTCTTTGTATTCGGTAGAATGGCTATAAATGACAATGTGGTGGATGTTAACTGGGCGTGAAACTATTGCGGTTCAGTAGCTTGGGAGGACATTGGATTTTTCACACCAATGGCGTTTACCCACTTGCCACGTTTGTTTGTAGTGAGACACCATTTTGAATATGTGTCACAACTGTTTTGGACATGGTTGTTTGACACACAACTATGCTCACATTTACGAAGTATTTCATATGTGAGGTTCAAGAACACATGTATACAATACATACATTACATGCATTATACAGCAAAAGGTTGGTGTGGTCAGAATGAAAAAAAGCCTTGTATCTCCGAGATGACATACCAAGTACACGTTGTTTTTTGTGACCACATGAATGCCTTCATATTAGTGCTTGCACAAAACATGCAGAATGTGACATGTAGATAAGTAAGACCTAAGGAAAGATAAGACTTAATGTAAGATAAGATTAAGACTTCATTTTATCTTTCATGTTAATCTAACTTAGAGCCTTCCTATGTGAGTATTAGGACCTTCAAAGGTGGTCTCAAATTATTGAAGATTATAGAATAAAACCGAACCTTTGTTCGGACATGTCATTATTGCTATGATAAAAGTCTACCGACATTTTGGCAGGTAGTTGCTATTGGCTGTATACACGTAACATTGTTTAATACACATGATCGTTTTATATTTTATCGATCAACCATCACATACTTATATGGGTCATTTGGAATAACTTGATCTACACAATAATTCGTCTGTAGAATTAGATAATCTTATTCCCGTTACGATCAAGTCCGAGAACTAATTTGTGAGACTTTCGATAGACTATCGACACAGAACATGTTTTGCCGGAAACATAACCCAAATAATAATCCAAATTGGAAATTAGATAATCTTATTCTCCAGGTTACCATCAAGTCCGAGTGCTAATTTAAAAGATTCTCGACAGAATATCGACACAGAACATATTTTTCAGGAAACTTAACCCAAACAATAATCCATCTGGGAAATTACACAACCTTTCCTTCCGGTTACGGTCAAGTTCAAGTCCTAATTTGGACGCTAAAGGAAATAATTTGCTAACTTTGCATGCATGGACACGTCCCTTGCCAAGTGTTAAACAATACGAATCATTTATAATGATATTATGGGCAGTGTATATCGTATTAGGGCTACTTACAAATGTAAACCTCTGCCCTTAAATGATATACATGATGACAAATGTCCTTGTTTATTTAGTTAAAGACGTCCTCTGTGTCTACATTTATGCTGACGACCGTGAAGATGCAAGTCGTAGTCTCAGTGATGTAAAAGTTAGTCTTTTATTTTCACGTTTCGCGAAATAAACAGTAGGGAAAAATACGTATCTAGATGGCAAAGTCGATAATTAACCTCATTTATTTATTAATTCAGATTTACCACACTATCACCTTTTCAAGATGTCAACCCAGGCCAGACTGTAAGGTTTGGACCATCGCACACCGGGGCATGCCCCTACTCTTTTTCGAAAGGTGTGGCGGGTTCAATAACGTGCGCGGGGTGTGGCTCTCCCAAAACACGGGACCTCCATTTAATGTCCTATCCGAGGGACGTCCCTAACCGAAGCTAGGTACTCATTTGCACCTGAGTGAAGTGAGGGAATTTGTTTTCCCAAGGGCAAAACGTCCGGACGCATGTCCAGACATGTCTGGGGGCGACTCGGGATCGAACTCCGGTTTCCTTGTACGACGGCCGAATGTTCTAGCCGTTTCGTCACACGACGCCACTCATTTGGTCAATTCGATTTACCAAATCATATAGTATTCATAATAAAGCAAAACTTAGTAACAGTGATGCTCAAGTTCAACTGCTAGTCTGAAGGCTTCGATTGCGAAAGAATTGATATTTTGAATGTCTGGTCACGTCCTTCGCGAAGTGCTTAACGATAAGAATCATCTTTAACGACATTATGGCCACTTTATATCCTATTAAGGCTACTTACAAATTCAGGGCTCTGTCCTCAAAGGACATATATGCGGACAAATAAATGCGGACAAATATTTGTCTAGTTTAGTCTAAACTCAAACTGACAATATGGATATTGAAGGTCATGATCTCTGTAATGTGAATTTTATTTCACGTCCGTGGAAAATATATCTTTATCTTCAGTTCTGTGAGCATTGCTGTATGATATAATACCTACCTAGAGGACAAATATGCAGACAAATTTTCCTATTTGTTTAGTTCAGTCTAAACTCATACTGACAACAGCGATATCAAATGTCATGATCTCTGTAATGTGAAAGTTTGTTTCTTTATTTTAACGTTCGTGAATAATATATCTTTATCTTCAGTTGTATGAGCATTGGTATGTAATGATACCTACCTAGATGACAAATTAAAGACGATAATTAGTGTTGTACACGTACAAGTCACATAGACCCCATAAGTATAGTCATCTCGATTTAGAACGCTATGTGAGTTGTCATTAGATGGAGCCACGATTGAGGTATAACTTTGAGACTGCAGTTATCACATTCTGTACTTGAAGATGTTTCTATTGTCTTTCATAAAACAAAGCATTATGGAGATATCATACCTTTTTATTTACGAACCAATATCTCTACGGGTCCTCTACAGAGTCATTGCGTTGCTGTTTCAAATCTTGCTACGAGAATATATTTTGTCGAAGACGCATTTTTCTGAATGCAATTTCCATGGTTAATAGTTATAATCTTATTCAAATAACAACGTTAAACGACATGAAATGACTAACATGTTGAAATCAAGATTTACAATACGACCTCTAGAAAAAAGCTATGCAAACATTGTGAGAAGTTTCAACATAATCAACTTTTCTTTGAATAACCAGCTTCTTTGGCGACACTTGCAGACACACCAGATGGTTGAAGATTTCTAAGATCTGCAGTTCAAGGTAAATTTGCATCATTTATCTCCTCTAATCCAATATTAAGCCTTAATAATGACATATGAAAGTCTGCTACTTCCTAGATTATGCTTAAGAAACACATTTGTGGGGAGATAGCCTGGATACCAGACCCTTCGCACTAGACGAAACCCCATTGTCCCATGGGGAGCACAATCCACTATTAGGCCCTAATAGTGACATATCAAAGTCTGCTACTTTCTAGATTATTCTTAGGAAACACATTCGTGGCAAAATAGCCAGGATACCAGACCCTTCGCACGGGACGAAACCCCATTGTGCCCATACGCGATATAGAGTTGGCACCCGGCACCCGGTCTCTCTTTGTACCCGATCTGTAATATCTATCGCGCGAAGGATAATTAGGGGCCGTGTACTAATTGTGTTGGCGGGGCAAATTTTCTTCCCAGGCCGAAGGATTACCAACTGTAGCGCGGTGGTCTTGTACCCAGGCTAGTTGCTAAGTAGATCAAAATAGTAATCACATACAATTATCCCCGCACCGACAGTAATCTTGTTTTAAGGCATGCCAACTTTAATCACAGAGTGGCCCAAATGTACATGAGGGATGAAAGCTTGATTGCATTAAAGTATTACTGAACAAGCTTTTTTGCTGGATCCCTTATTGCAGCTTGCAGAAGCACAAGATGAGCAGTGGGAAGGGACGATTACAATCGTTGTAGACTCAAGGTAGGACGATCTCTTTTCGTGTATTTTTCTGTTCATTTTTAACGTTATAGTATGAGTGGTATGATTGACTGTAAAATGCTAACCGGGCTTTAAAGTCGTAGAAACCAACGATTTTCAATTATACTAGAGCCACAGGACGCTGTTGCCACTCAAACCAATACAGCTTTTGGTGGTAATTAAGGCCTGGGAAATAAATGCTTTATTTTCGGTTATTCGACCGACACAGACAAAAACCTGCCGATCCGAGCCGTTTCTTGTTCGGTCGCTGGCAAGGGCATCAAATTTTCGGTCTGAAACCTGAGTGATTAAATTTAAAACAGACTCTCTGTATTTCACATTCTGTTAACATATGATGGCTTCGAACAGTTTGTGTAAGAATATTTAGTGAACACGATACTTCTTTTTTCAGTTTATTGGTACAGTTGTGCTTGTAAAATGTATTTTTGTATGATTACAATACGACGTTGAAATATGCACTGCCTGATGCATTTCAGTGCTAAAATTTACATTCCTCAAATGTATTTGTCAAAATCTGCAAATTTAAAAAAAAAAGAGAATTCCTACCTACCGACCCGAATGTTTTACCGACCGTTACTGGAAGCACAACATTTTTTTCCTGGGCCCTAGGTTCTTGTTTACAACCTGTAACAATCATCAGTTTTTTTCTTCTATGTATTGTAGTCTTGCGTTTTGTGTACGTCTTCATGTGTGTTTTGATGTGCTTTGTGAAAGTCTGTATTGAGTTTTGAATGTTGTTCCCAGGGCTAACCCTTTTTAATAGCCTTTAGCTAGTTAGGTAGCCCAGGCTGTACTTTTGTACAGCCAAATAAAGCAATCAAATCAAATCAAATCTGCCAATCTTTCAACGGTCCTTCTACTACGTTCCTTTTGTTGGTTGTTGTGTACAAAGGGTCTTAAATCCCTGGGATTTACCAACAAGACGAAACTATTCACGCATCTAGCTAGTATAGCTCACGTTAACCCCACTAGGCCAAAAGCCTGAACTGCAACTTGGTCCACGATTGGGGATAAAACACGAACAAAGTTTACGTTGCAACTACGGTCTTTATTAGAGATTTATTTTTAATTATACAATTAAAGTGGTAGAAAAAGGGAGCACTTGTCCTGCAGGTATTTCTTTTATTACGTCCTATGGTAATTATTTGGGGGTACATTGCGTGACAGCAGAAAAGCATCACATGACCAACAAATGGATAATACCATCTTAATTCATCCAATATCGTCAGATTACTTACGTATAGACAATCTGGTTCACTTGGCAAGTACATAGACTTCAGAACACTCAGCTTTTCACGGGCAAGGTACATCTCGTCAACCACTACTATGTGTTTTGGTCCTGGTTTCCTAAATTTGATGATAATACGTGAACGATAATCATTATTGTATTTCTCTAATCAAGCTTTTCTATTTATTTTCTAACTTTTCATTACTCGCCGATTGTCAGCATTATTGTTTTGTTCACATTATCTCTGTTGTACGTATTCAAAATGACCCTGCTCCTGTGATGTCATTGACTGTATTTTGTTAGTAGTGCCGCTAACGTAAATCCTAAGCTTGAGCATGGCACCACTGTGTATGCGTCCTGTCTTTGAGTTTCGCAACAGCCAAAACAAAATTCTATCATTGATTTTTCAACCTATTTAGGGTAGAAAAACTACCAGTAACGCCTGATTTCTTTTTTGTTGTTCGTGGTGCCGCTAGAATATTAGCTATAAGCTTGAGCACGGCACCGCTGCGTCTGTGCACGCCTCTTGTCTTTGCCTTTTGCAATAATAAAAAAGCATTTCTATTATTGTGCTTTCAACCTATTGAAGGGTATAAAGACTACACAAACTAACAGTAAGGACTGATTCTCTTCCCAGATTTCGCAAAATGACTCCAGTCACCGCTGCCACCGTGTGCATCGTCCTTGTTTTTATTGGAGGACAAGTGTCGTCATTGCCAAGTGAGTGGTCTAATAAAGCATTCTGCACAACCGTTCGAGTTTAGAATTTATTATGATACCCTTCACAAAACACTCCTCAACTTTTGTATCTCTTTTCTAACTTTTCATTTCTCGCCCATTGTTTGCATTGTTTTGTTAACATTATACATTAACATATACATTATACATGTTCACATTCTACATTAACATATACATTTGTTCAAAATAACTTCTAAAACTGTTCCTGTGCACAAAAATATTGCAATATTTTTTGTCATCGGTGTGATTCCTGTATTTCGATACTGCCTTCTTTCAACGTTTGCTTGTCATATGTATGTTAGTATATAAGCACCGTTTCTTGCTTAACAGTATCTATTAAATGTAACACTACTTTACATTTGGAACCGTATAATCTTACCATTGTTGCCTAACAGTATCTATTAATCTAACAATACTTTACATTTGGGACTACATTGTAGGCAGTAACACCTAGCTTCAATGCACTGTGAACCAGTCAGTATTGCCCTGATGAAGTTGACAGACAGTCGTCTAAACGTCGCGTCTTGTACAATACTTGGTTGTGAATAAAGCAACATTGCTATTCAGTCATTCGCCAACCTGATGAAACTATTCACGGATGTACACATGTAAGTATATGGTTAGGGAACAGAAATAAAAATTAGCACACGGTGTGGCAATCAAGAGTAAAATGGGTGAACACAAGCTTCCGTCTTTTGACATTATCTTTAATGTTTAACCCGAATTGAACAGCAAGAAATACTGACAAAACATACTATATGACTACTCTCTATATTACCTTAAAAACAAATCCAGAAACAAGGTAACTTAATGGCGACGAAAATAAATCTTCAATACTGAAATTGAAATATCATTACAGCAACAACGCGGCTGCCCATACGGATCAGCAGGTCAAGTGAGCAAGGAGGTGAGGTATTTGGTATACTCTGTAGTAAAACGTGATTCTAAATTCACGATAAGTGGCGTTTATAGTCTGGTATTTCTGTGTCTATGTGTGTAGGTATATTGTGTATGTGTATGTGTATTTGTGTGTAGGTCCGTGTGCGTGCGTGTGTCCGTGTACGTTTTTGTGCGAACCAATAAACCATCACAGACAGAAAAAGAGTGTGTTTGTGTGAGTGTTTGTGTGTCTGTCTGTCTGTGTATGTGTGTGTGTGTGTGTGTGTGTGTGTGTGTGTGTGTACGTGTGCGTATGTATGTGTGTCCATGTGTGTGTCCGTTTTCTCACTTTTTTAAGATACACTATGCATGTTTTATCCTCAATGCATGAAGATCCATTATTGTAAATAAATGGTGACCGGTTAGTGACACATAAATTGCTGCTGTAAAGAACAGTCGACCCTCCCACAGGGACCCAGTAATACCTATTATGAACAATTGACTGCCATAAGCTATGATACAGATGAATAATTGATATTTCTTTTGTTGAAGGTCACTCTTCAACATCAGTTGACACAGATGGCGATGCAACTATCGACTACGGTTAGTTTTGATATCAAGAAACTTTTCAAGCACGTCAAAATCATGTATACAGCAAAGTTTTGGCTACTTTAAATGCATTTAAGTTTGCGTGGTGAGGTGAAAATGGAGTTGTCGAAGTGGTTTTAAGTTCGTGGCAGCACTATAGTCACATACTGCTACAGCATTGAACAAAAAATGTTTGCAGTAGTTTTAAGCTCGCGGTGAAACGGTCGCCGCGGAAACCACGAACATAAAACCACCGCGAACATTTCTGCATTTACAGTATTGCATTTAGAGCCTTCAGTAAGACAATTTTGATTAAGATTATCACAGCCGTTCCTCCTGTCTATTTCAAAGAGAGAGCCCCTTTTTATACGTGGTCTGAATTCCAGTGAGCTCTAGCTAAATCAAGCCACTAAGAAAAACAAACGAAACATCAATATGAAAATATTATTTTGACAGACTCACACCAAAAAATATCATATTTTATTGTGTCGTTAAAAATACTGAGGATTCCTCTTTCATATCAAATATCTTACCATCTTACATTTACTGAGTACCCCCGCCCCACCGTTGAACAATAAAGGAAACGATACGCTTATAAATGATCATGTTTCTCTGATAATTTTATTATTGCGTAAATATTTCACATTTTTCAACGCAGATGACGAAAGCATCAAGTTTATCAAAGGACAGGTTTTGCGGGCTGTAACCAAGACACCGGTACGTTGTTACAATACGTTGTCGAACCATGATATAACCTATGCTAAAGCTCTTGGACGATATACAGTTTATGGAAAAGTATTGAGCATTCCAATGCTGCGTAAGCATTGCGAGAACATTCTGTCGTATCTTGATTCTTGCAAAAAATTTATTTTTCATTTTCATTTTCGGTCGCGTATATCTTCACTTTGGCCCCTACTTCGCACAATGTCTATCATGATAATAATATTCGAAAAGGCTGACGTGACAGCGCATGCGCAATCAAGAACATAATCGCAGTACACTTTTGTTTTGACGCTTAAGACAGTTTGGTATAATTACAAAATCATGGATCAGATCGATATTCAGCAGAGATTTATTAAAAACAGATATGGTTTGATATAGGATTTTCTTTGTCTATAACCAGGTAATCTCTGTCACCTGCTGACGTTTCGGTGTCTGTCAGACACTTTCTTCGGAGCTTCTGAATGGAGTACTGCTTCTCGCCGCTATAAGTAGTCGATGTAGGTGGCGCTTTGAAGAAGGTGTCTGACAGACACCGAAACGTCAGCAGGTGAGATTACCTGGTTGTGGACAAAGAATCTCCTATATCCTATGTTCTACCAACCTGATGAAATTATTTTCAGATATGGTTTGAATTCTCTTTTTCATTCCAGGCCCACCCATTCCTGGTACTGACTAACAAAACCAGTGGGCTTGTGTATGAAGGATATCTGAAGGATGTTTTGAGCAGTCTTGCCCGAATCCTCAAGTTCGAATATGAGATCTACGAATCTCCTGATGGCAAATATGGAGTTCCCGACCACAGGGGAGTGTGGAACGGCATGGTGGGAGAGGTGGTGCATGGGGTGAGTATTGCCGGGGTACTTGTTTATTTGTTGTTGTTCTTTTTTATTTCAAGAAACATCAAATGATACAAAGAAATTGACAAAGGACGAAGACAAAGTGACGGCGGACTCAAGTTGAATACATTTTCTCGCCGCCACTTGTACATTGCAGAAAATATAATAGTTGATAAGACACCAAAACTTATAAATGGTAAATGAACAAATATCTAGTTGAAACGAAAGTCCAACCTCCCCTCCCAGAAGAAAACAAGCAAAAAGAATATGTAACATTTTTTTTTCTGTGATGTTGTCTTGTTTGTTACCTTAATGAGAAAAAGAGGTATTGTTTTCGGTCTGTCTGTGGGTTTGTGTTTCCGGACATTTTAGGTCAACATAACTTAAGACTCGGTGGATGGATTGTGATAATATTTAGTATGTGGGTAGGTCTTTGCAAGGCGAAGGTCAAGGTCAATTATGAGCCTCCTGATGTGCGACCTTAGCACTGCAGGAGAAGTTCATATTTTGATTTCTCGTGTTCTGGACAAGCTATGGTACGGTCATGAATTTGGGTATAGTTAATAGCTCTTGGGCTCGGAAAGAAGTTGCATAATTAACTTTCTGTTTAGTTTCAGTGTATTTATCTTACCGGGACTAACTTTCGACTAGTGGCGCTTTTCAAAGATTCCTGGGGGTTCAGTCCCTTACATAGAATAGAATTATATTGTGAAGAAAAAAAATGACAAATAATACAGGAATGAACACTAGAAAATATAGCCATGCAATAAACAACAAAAATAATGATTAGATAATAATTGGAAGTAACGATAACATAGTAGAACAGTAATATTGTGTCTAACTAGACGTCAGATCATGATAGGAGGAAATCAAAACATGGTCCCCCTAGCGGCTAGTTTTCTTATTGCAGGGGTGTTTGTGTCAAAATTTCTGTTCTCTATCATTACTACAGCGGGCCAACCTGACGCTCGCACCGCTAACAATCAGTTCCCTGTGAGAGAAGGTGGTTGACTTCACCAAGCTTTACCTGCACGTGACTGGGCCCTCAAGCGGCTAGTTCTCTTATTGCAGGGGTGTTTGTGTCAAAATTTCTGATCTCTATTATTACTACAGCGAGCCAACCTGACACTCGCACCACTGACAATCAGTTCCCTGCGAGAGAAAGTGGTGGACTTCACTAAACCTTACCTGCACGTTACTGGGCCCTCTAGCGGCTAGTTCTCTTATCGCAGGGGTGTCTGTGTCAAAATTTCTGTTTTTTACTATTACTACAGCGGGCCAACCTGACGCTTGCTCCGCTAACAATCAGTTCTCTGTGAGAGAAAGTGGTTGACTTCACCAAGCCTTACCTGCACGTGACTGGGCCCTCTAGCGGCTAGTTCTCTTATTGCATTGGTGTTTGTGTCGAAATTTCTGTTTTTTACTATTACCACAGCGGGCCAATCTGACTCTCGCACCGCTAACGATCAGTTCCCTGCGAGAGAAGGTGGTGGACTTCACCAAACCTTACCTGCACGTGGGTACTGACATGATGATGAGGACACCGAGTGAAGATGTGGACATCTTCTCCTTCCTCATGCCGTTTGAGCCCATCCTCTGGCTGACTATCTTAGGAGCCGTGCTTGGGGTCGCTCTTCTGCTGTTTCTCACCGCAAAAGCCAGGTTTGTTGAAAAAGGTTTTTCATTACCTCCATGAAAAAGTGAGGTATAGTTTTTGGTTTATTTGTCTATTATGTGTGTGTGTGTGTGTTTGTGTGCGTGTGTGAGTGAGTGAGTGTGTGTGTGTGTGTGTGTGTGTGTGGTCTGTGTTTGTGTGTTTGTGTGTGTGTGCGTGTGTGTGTGTGTGTGTGTGTGCCCGGATTTTGTGGTCAGCATAACTCAAGAACCTCTGGATGGATTGTAATGGTAATTATTATAATGCTGGAAGGTTTTAGGACGAATGTCAAGGTCAATTTGAGCTCCCCTGGTATTTGACCTTGTTCATTCACTCCGTTCCCATTTGATCCCATCAAATGCGTCCAGAAAACTACGTCTAGACGTAAAAACTAATAAAAAAATGCTGGAAATAACCACAGAAGCCAGGTTTGCAATTGTATGCAGAATTCTGCCATCT
The DNA here is from genome assembly GCF_035083965.1 of Branchiostoma lanceolatum. Classification (NCBI taxonomy): domain Eukaryota; kingdom Metazoa; phylum Chordata; class Leptocardii; order Amphioxiformes; family Branchiostomatidae; genus Branchiostoma; species Branchiostoma lanceolatum. The sequence goes on from NC_089740.1 coordinate 3,516,760, forward strand.
TTGGCAATAGGTGTCTTACTACACGAACAGGGTTAAGCTCAAGTAGTGCAATTCTTTATACTTTTTCTTTATGTGCTCTATGTATGACAAACGAAATGTGTCTCAAAAAAGCCTTTTTATTTCTTCTTGAAATTAAAGTATGCCATGCTCACCTAACTCATCTTTACCGCGGCAGGGCGATGGCAGGAGCCGGTGACAAGTCCTTCGACAATGACTCTGCCTTCACCGGATACAACAGCATCTGGTTTGCGGTCTGGTCAGTGTTGAGAAAAGGTGAGCATCGTTGTTACAAATGTTATCGAAATTGTACTAATATGACTTTAACTGAGCTTAGCTTAACGTGCTCTCTCTTTCTCTCTTTCTCTCCGTCTTTCTCTCTTTTTCCTCCCTCTTCCTCTCTTTAACAGGCTCCCCGTCTCCTTCTCTCCGTCTCTCTCTCCACCTCTCCAACTTTTTCTCCATGTCTGTGTGTGTGTGTGTGTGTGTAAGTGTGTGTGTAAGTGTGTGTGTTGTGTGTAAGTGTGTGTGTGTGTGTGTAAGTGTGTGTGTGTAAGTGTGTGTTAGTGTGTGTGTGTGTATGTGTGTGTGTGTGTGTGTGTGTGTGTATGCGTGCGCTCGTGTGTGTGCCTTTGCCTCCCCTGTCTGTGTTTACAAGTCAATGGTTTTTACTGCTATCATCTTCTATTTATTCCAACTTAAAAAAACTTCATCTTTAGATCTTTATCATACAGCTTAAATCCTTGGCATTCCTTTTGCACAGGAGGAGAGCCGGCCCCTCGGTCCATCCCAGCCCGAATCCTGGCGGCGGGTCTGTGGCTGTTCGCCCTGATCGTGGTGTCCACCTACACCGCAAACCTGTCGGCCTTCCTCACGGTCAAGAGACTGGAGAGCCCCATCAACTCACTCGACTCTCTGGTCCACCACAACAAGGTCAAGTTCGGCGTGCCCAGAGACACCTTCTTGTACAGCTTCTTCGAGTCGTATAAAGGTACGAATTGAATAAGATAACAAATCTTTCTTATAGTGTTTTGAGATATGACAACATATCTATTTTAAAGGGTTTCTGCATTCTAAAACTGACACCAAAAAAAGATATTCAATGTGTTCTTATTTTCTACATACAATATAGAGTGATGCTATATTTGAGCGTCGACACACACGTATTGTCCCTTCTAAAACCAGCTGCAGATTCATGGACTAAAGCTTATATCTTATTGTATATTGGAGAAAAATCACCGATTTTGAAACATTTTGTGGTATTATCTTGACATATAGCTTATTCTTTCTTTGTTCATTTCTTTAGACGACACTGGTAACGTCTACAAGGAAGCGTGGGACAGAATGGAGGCGGACGACTCCTACTACAGGAACTTCAGAGATGGTGTGGGAAAGGTAGGACACCCATATCACAAGACAGTACTGATTCAGAACTTATACCCGTGTGATTGTTTCTTCTGGTATTTAATGACAATGCCATGTGCAATGTCCGCCTTTCCAGGGTCTCTACTTGCACTGCATCTCTGTTATTTTACCTATTTCTTTCCACATCATATCTGTCTATCCTCTCTTTGTCTATCCCTCTCTCTCTTTCGCTCTCTCTTTCTATCTGTGCGTTTGTGTGTGCTAATGACTGTGTGCATATATTTGCGGGTTGGTGTGTTGTTTCTATGTATCTCTACCTCTGTGTGTGTCTATGTGCACGTGTGTACCTTTTTTGCTAGATAAAGATATTAAATCTAACGATTAAACAACTGACAACACCTTGTTAGAATATGTCAAATGTCTATAATCATCCAAACTATATAAATATTACCGCCTGTGACCTGCAGGTATGTAAGCGTGTTACACAGCACGCTATAACAAGGCTATGGCGTGAACAGGGGCACGCTGTGACGGCCGTCATAGGGTGTTACATTGGACACTATAACGGCTGTCTTTAATGTCAGTCATGATGTCAAATAAATAGAAAATGAAAATAGTAAAAGCACACCCAGAAAATACTTTTACGCGTATATTATATATTTTTGTTTTATTTACCAGTAGCAGAGCTCCGGAAAACATCAAATTTTGCACGTGTGCAAAGCGCTCGCGTCACGGCGCGGATGGGTGCCGATCTCGGTGATCTTGCACCCACTAATTCTGCAAAATCAAGTGAAGAAAACCTTGTCGTAGGTGTACTTTTCATTGTAATGCAAATATACAGATGTACCCGGCTATTACTGGGCGCCCAGTACGAAATCCGTGGAGAAAATGGCGCCGATACTCGGCCCCCAGTACGGAAGGACGTTCCGTACAAGAATTCCAGTTCGGAACGGCTTTATTCCAGTACAGAAGCTTCGTCAGCACTGGACGTCCAGAACTGAATTTGTTTCGGTACTCGGGTTCCAGAGCTGAACTCCTTTCGGCACTCTGGTTCCAGTACGGATTTGCGTTCCGGCTAGGTCAACGGTCATTCGGTACTGGTTACCCAGTGCGGAGGTCATTCAGCACTGGATAACCGAGTGCCGATTTACGGATGTAACGGGTTCCGTACTGGATTTACCAGTAAATAGTGACTCTCCAGTACTGGAAACCGAGACCTCAAATTATTTCGGAACTGGGCGTCCTTTACTCACGTTCTATTAGTACTGTGATGATCCATTGTTTGGACCGACTGGACAGCTTTGGATTTAGTTGTTTGTACATTTTGATGATAATAATAATAACTTTATTGCAAGTTCATGCCCGAAGGCTAATTGCAGACAAACAAGTACATGGACATACATGGGAATCGAAAAAGTTATCTAGTCTACTGTGAAAGTTCTAAGTTTACTAAGGTTGACTATGGTTGGGTATGCTTGTACATACTAACGTTTAGGTAGCACAAGCCACAAGGATATGTTGTCGTCGTTGAAACGTAACAGAATGTGATACTGTATTTTATTTTTTCTTCATTCGAACGTTTTCCAAACAATAGCTTTGAAGTAGGAAAAAAAGCATCGAAGAGAACCTCCTTGAAGAGATGCAGCCCTGAAAATAACGTTAGACGCTCGTTAGAGTCTCAGCACTCGGTTAGCAGTCCTGACAGGAGGGTTCCCAGTACTAGTACTGAAGCTGCCCAGTACAGGAAGTCCAGTACTGAGAAAGTCTTAGTACTGGAGCTCCTGTTCTGACGACCACTTCCGTACTGGTTGTCCAGTACTGACAAAGGAGGCAGTTACATTTGTATGTTTGCCATTGTAATCTTCAGATGTAAAGTTTTTAATTTTATGTCTGAGTTCGCTGCGTAGTAGAGCTGTTTCAACTACCCGGTGCGACCGACCCACGGAAGGTCCACCATGTTGGTATGCAATTTAATCAGCTGCTTCAAACAGAAGATAGCTACTTATTGTGCTATACATTACGAAAATACGGCTTGGGTTGTCATTTTTTTATTCACGGTGCGGTGGAACTAACGAACGCATCAAGAGTATGGACAGAATGAATATGTTGGTGCCTGTATATACCCGTTCATCAATCATATAAATTTGGGAAGAATTCTGTTACGAAAGAAGATGAAAGTTAATTTTTGCAAGCAGCACCGTTATCACATGTTACCTGACACGCCATGACGGCGTTAGACTGTTCCCAGAGACACGCTGTGACGGTTTGCGCTTTGGATAAACCTGGAATTCGTTTATAATTTTTCGTTAGCAATCGGTGCAACGATTTAGTAAGTTAATTTTGTCAGCGGTTTTTGGCAACAATAAACTGATAATTAAATTAACGGTAGTTTGTCACTGAGGTTTTGTCCATAGCCACCCACCCATTCGCCGTTGCCGCGTGTGTACCTGCACACCATAACGGGTTGTAAGGTAGATAGTGGCACGGTTGTAATTTTGTCAGTGTCTGTTGCCAACAATAAATGGTTAGAAAGATCCGTAAGGTCCGTTGCTACATAAATTCATAGAAATTGGATAATGATAAGTTTATTGCAAGTTCTTGCCCGTAGGCTAATTGCAAGCACATGAAACATAGAAGGACGGACAGACAATTGGTAACAATATAGGCTGTGGCTATTCTAGTTCAAATACTAACACTAAATTCTATCTTATTTGGGTTTGACTTTTTTTTTTTCGAGACAGTGGAAGACGAATGCTCCCACTGATGTGTGGGGTTTGTGATGTTAACAGGATAGTAGTTTTCTTTTGTTCTGTAAACATGGAGAAGTTTGGATGGAATTTGGTGGCCTCTTTAAACAGCGCTTTTCTTTCTTGATCGTAGAACGGGCAACTTGAAATAAAATTTGTTTCGTCTTCCACCGTGTTTGACATGCAGTATTTACAAGTTCTAGATATTAGGCTGCACCAAGTAATTTTTATGGATAACGTCCGCGCGCGCATTGATTTTGGTCTGTTCAAAGAAAAAAACAAGAAATTCACTATAACTATGACCAAAGAGTTACGACAGTGTCGCAAATCGCAAGATAAACGTAAAACTTGTCACGCGAAATGCATACATTTATAAATAACGAAGTGGCTACTGACAGGATGATCCTGTCAGCAGTAGAAAAAATTGCACTGCGATCCTGTCAGCAGTTGAAATATCTGCACTACTGACAGGATCATCCTGTCAGCAGTGCAGATTTTTCCACTGCTAGCAGCGGAAATTTTTCTAAATATGTAAGCATAAAAGTGAAAAAGGGCGGCAACGTTGTTGTTGATTGGTACGCTCTCGATGTCGGTCAGGGAGAGCTGACGTTCGCGCAACTGTACGGGTGGTACGAGAGACTTGTAGCGGCGAGCCAGTGAGTTTCGGCCGTACAATTTTAAGCAAGTCTTGTCAAGATCAGCTACAGTGTATTTCTTCTGCAATGACGAGAAGATTGGGAGAGGCATTGAAGTTTACCCCGGCCTGCAGGTGGGGCAGGCAACCAAGCAGTTCTGGTGTTTTATCCGCATGGAGGTTGACAAGACAGCTGCCACAACTGAAGCTTCTAGGCCCAAGACTGTTTTTGAGGTATGAAAAGTTCCGTTCTTTAGTCTGTTTTGGATCAAGTACCATGTACGAAAAAATTATAATCTGGGAAGGGGGAGTGTAATATGAATGCATTCATGTTTTCTGCATGGATAATGATCATGTATTCGTTTCTGGTTATTTATACTTGTTGGGGAAATATTTTTTTTTTATTTCTATCATTTTTGGTCCATATTTGGCTCTTGAATAATTGCTATTATTCATTAGGATTCCTAAAGCATAGGTAGAAATGCAGTAATGCATGCGAAGAGTTATACTAGTATATATAATAAGCAAATCATCATCATCAATTTTGCCTTTTTGATATACTATGTTTCTGCAGGCCTGCAAAATAAATGGGATATGGAAAGAAACAGGACAGGACAACAACTGCTGTTCAACTTCAAGTGATTTATTCAAATTATTGCTGTTTTCATGATGAATAAAAATATTGTTAGTTGTTACACTGTGTTCCCTCCTTCAATTTGTGTCCTAACATGTGTCATCGACTATCATATTTCAAATCTAGGCATCTTGTTTTTTTCGGCCCTCCTTGTTTTTTTTCGCGCTCTCGCATTAGATGTAGGGTCTCCAAAGGACGTCATCTATAAAAATTACTTGGTACAGCCTTATAGAAGACAACCATAGACCCGATTCAGTATAATAAATTGTTAAAGAACGCATAGACGATAGACTTTATAATTAAAGCACTGCTCCGACAATGACGACCCGCCGCGTGCGTCTCTTTGTTGTGCCGACACCAGGCCCTACCGCATGAATGTGTGTAATTGACGTGATGTGCAATTTAACCGACGTTTCTTTGTTAGCACAAACAGACAACACGGCAACTGAAAGTTCTGAATTATAAAATAGCAATCAGGCTCTAGCAAGCGTATGTTGTCTGCCTACAAATTACCATACGATGAAGGCTATATAAACACATTGTCTTTCGTTGGTCATTCAGTTGAATGTGATTTGGAATACGTGCAAAGCCATGGAGTTTCGGCGTTTTGCGAAGGCAAGAGCTCCAAAACCAAAGTTTAGTTTTGTACGAAGCCGCGACAGACAGAGGTTTCACAGCCCTTTAGTCAAGAAGAGACCGAGGGATAGCGACGGACCAGACACAGGAAAACGTCAGAAAATTCGCTTCGAATTCGAAACGGGGAGTATGGTCGTGACCGATCCGCTGGCCGCATACAAGATGGATCTGAGGACAAGAGGTGAAAGCTTCGAAGTGAAAGATGGAAGAAATGCGTGGGTCGTCCGTGACTGGAACGAAAGCACCTGCAGGTTACGGGAGGGAAAGTACGCAGTTGTGGAGAGAATGAGGACGGCCTTCACAAATGCCAATGGCCGTAGCCATTCGTTTTGGATCTGCTCATGTCGGGAAGCTAGCAACCAAAGAGAGCGTCTAGCTGAAACAATAGAGATGGTGACAGAAGACTTTGAACATTTCGTATGTAGAGAGGAGGGACTTTATTGCCTCCACTGTCGGCTCATTAATTCCTGGGAAGAGCCGGCACCTGGGATTGAGCTGAACGGAGAAGAAGGCGAAGATGAACTAAAGGACGACAGCAACAGCAAGGTTTGCTTTCTGAGAGCCGATCCACTTTTGGTATTGGTTGTGTGCGATCGGAGCAGCGCCCTTGTGGGTACAACCGCACGTCGGCGTTACCTCCACTGCCTCACTTGTACATGTGACTATGGTGTACGGAACTGTGAACACGTCAACATATACCGTGATTGGCTACGGGAGGAGGGTCTGGATGAACCAGCTGCTGAGACGGTCACCGCGCCACCACCTGAGGACGTCTCGGGCCCCACCGCGCCACCGTCCGAGGACGTCCCCGTGGCTGCACCAGAGACTGACTCCGTGCCACAAACACGGGTGGCGGTCCGTAAGAGAGGCATCATCCGGCAGGCTGGAAGCCGAAAGCGGCCTACAAGGATGACCCCGCCGCCGCCACCATCTGAGGACGTCCCGAGTCGCTCAGTGACAACGCCGGGTCCACGCACCAGTGCCCGATGTAGGAAGCGACCGAACAGATTAGATCTGTAGAGTCCATTTCTTGTAAATATGTTTTAATATACATGTAATGTATATTTCAAACTGTTAGATACATTTCTAACATTGGCTAAGTTATTTATATTAGTTTCCAACATGCGAGAAGGAGTGGAACCTGTAAATTGCATTTTTCAATGCAATTTACAGGTTCCACTCCTTCTCGCAAAAAGTATAGTTTAGTCTTTAGACGTAGTAAGACTCTATGTATTCGAACCTGTAAATTGCATTTAAGTATAGTTTAGTTTTTAGACGTAGTAAGACTGTTTGTATTCGAACCTGTAAATTGCATTAAGTATAGTTTACTAATTAGACGTAGTAAGACTGTATGCATTCGAACCTGTAAATTGCATTAAGTATAGTTTAGTCTTTAGACGTAGTAAGACTGTATGCATTCGAATCTGTAAATTGCATTAAGTATAGTTTAGTCTTTAGACGTAGTAAGACTGTATGTATTCGAACCTGTAAATTTCATTAAGTATAGTTTAGTCTTTAGATGTAGTAAGACTCTATGCATTCGAATCTGTAAATTGCATTAAGTATAGTTTAGTCTTTACACGTAGTAAGACTGTATGTATTCGAACCTGTAAATTGCATGAAGTACAGTTTAGTCTTTAGACGTAGTAAGATATATCTCGTTCTTTACACTGTATGTATTCTACATTGAGCACACATGTACAATAAAGGTATAAGACAAGTATAATGTGTGGTTTATGACAATGCTAGCTGTGGGCGCGGCGCCTCTCAAGTAAAACCCCAAGACACATTATATTTTGAATGACTTGGTATAACCCGTCTTGGCGTGCGGTCCAGTACGCCATAACGGGATGATAGAACTAACGAAACAAAGTCTCAAAACGCACAAAATTCGAAGTTACAATAACTGAGCATACCAAATAAAACACATATCATTTTCTGATCGCCTAAACTGGAGTAAAATTTACCATTTGTAACTTACCTTTTGTAACGATGTGTAACCCGTCTTATGGTAGGGTCACATTTCCTAACCGGGGCCCGACTGGGCTGTTTGAGAAAACAAAGATTAAAAAATGCATATAAAAAAAAAATATACATAGCGTATGGTAGGGAGAAATTTTTAAAAAGTTCTGTGTGTTTTGTTGTCTTTTATATCATAGTTTTGGTTCCCACAAGCTGCCCGGCCGGGCCCCGGGGTGGAAATGTGACCCTAGCATTAGTGGTGGCCTGTGGGGCTCAACACGTCCTGGCGTGGTGGCTGACACGCGCTGACGGCCATGTGGAAAATTGCGTGTTGGCATTTGATACGGGAATTTCAATCATTTACAAAGACAATTTTATTAAGAATACTTTCATAAAACTTCGGGTTCAGAAAAAATTAGCTTAAAGTCATTCACATATGGAGAAATTACGAGTTGCGTATCCATTCACGGTGTTGTGTTGTAATGTGTGCCGTATAGCTTTAGTTTTCTTCAAATCGCCTAATGCCGGCATGCCAAACTGTCATTGCGGACCTTCCGCGCCGTGCACTCCGGTACGGCGGATCGGATTTTACACGGGTTTATCAGCAAGTTCAAAGCTACACATCCGTAGTACAACATCTAAACATTATGAAAAAATAAAATATACAAACTCTGCTGCTAGTACTTTTTTATATTTGCAGAATGGATCGTGGCCGTTTCATGATCTCTGTGATCATCAGCCCTCGGCCGGTATGCTGCTGGAACGAACTTGTAAAACTCCGTTACCAACGTTTAGTCGTTCATCATAATCAAAAGATCATGAGATACGATTATTTAACTATTTTCTGTTGCGCAAGCGGTAACGCAGCCCCACTGCTTCGCCATCTGGATAAAATACCGTGGATCCTAGGGCCCGCGTTCGAACCTCAGTGGTCGACTCGAGCTCGGACATGTTGTAAGGGATTGCATTCGTCATTTCGGATGGTGACGTAAAACCAGCGGCCCCGTGTATGAGGGAGCTTCGGGCATAAGCCTCAAACGTCAAACCTCTGCACGTAAAAGAACCCAACACACTTATCGAAAAGAGTAGGGGTGACCCGGTGTGCTTGGCAAATACGCGAGCCGTGGCGAAGCCGCATTGCACTACCACTAGCTACTTGAAAAAGCATCATGCTTCACCTCAATTGAGGATGCCTGCTTCACATTTTACCTTCTTACAAGACAAGATCAGTTTTCTCAACCTAACACCATGTGTAGATGGCCGTTATAGTGCCCCATGTAACACCCTATGACGTCCGTCACAGCGTACACCTGTGCACGTCATAGCCACGTTATAGCGTGCTGTGTGACACGCTCACATACTTCAGGCCTGTGACTTCAATTCCATTTTAGGCGAAGCGTGGAGATTACGTGATGCTTGCCGAGACGCCGTTCCTGGAGTACGCCGTGCTGAACGATGAGAAGTGCGAGCTGATGCTGGTCGGGGCACCTTTCATGTTCCAGGGGTACGGACTGGCCACTAAGCGGGGCGACCCTCTCCGTAAGGCCCTGTCCATCGGGTAGGTGTCATTGAATTTGCCAGTTTTGTTGTTTAGGTAAAGTAGAATACGACGTGCATTTTACTGTAGACTGTCCTTTGTATGATTAAGTGTTAAGTAGATTCCCCCATTTCAGATACCTAAATAATAAAGAGATATTTATATTCCTTACAGTCTTCGATAAACCAACTAAATTTATAACTAATCATACAGCCTCGAACATTTATACAATTACCAAGAAGCGAGAAGAAGGCTTAGCCGAAAGTACTAGAATGTACTAGAAGCTTTTTATGGACATGAATATGTATACGATAATCATTGTTCACATGCTATAAATGCTAATAGATACCCCACTTACTAACAATGGAGTGAATGGGAACCAGTTTTGGATTTTGAGATTCCGTGCAATTAACAAGAGTGTGCGTTAATCCGTTGTGCAATTACTGTATAATATCCAATCATCAAATAAACCATACCAAGAGAGTTACTCTGTTCACAAACCACTAGATATTGTATAGAATACTAGATACCAAATTTTACCTTAGCGATCGTTAACAAGCTCTCACTGGACCTACGGTACGCTGGCAGCGTCGTTGCGTCCTTAACTGGATTTGTGTTACCCTTGACTTTATAATGGGAATATTATTAAAAACGTACAAGTACGAACAAAAAGACAAAAAAATACAATGTTTACAAAGATTACTCTTTGTCGTAGAGTGCTTTGTCAATTCGATAGGCCGCAGTGACGCCGCCAGCGTGCCGCGGGTCCAGTGAGAGGGGGCTTTATTATTAGATTTATTGTTGCTTGCTATGATAAACACGTCTTGTCATGTATCCCCAGTATTCTCCGACTGCAGGAAACCGGGGCGCTGTCGGCTATCAAGCAGCGGTGGTGGCCGGAAGACAAGTGCCCCCTGTACGGGGGAGGGTCGGCCGTAAGGGGGAAGAGCCGTGTAACAATCACCACATTCTTAGGTACGATCAGCACGTTCTTGTGTATGTTTTCAGTTACTGGTTTGCGTAGCAAAACCTTTGTTGGATCCGTTGGCATATGTGGTGGCCGTCATCTTGAATTGTCACGTCACAGGGTCGCCATACCATTTTATTAGGAGGGGTGTTTTTTTTTTTTTTAATCGGCACTCAACTATCACACATTCAACTCAAACAAAAAAAATCAAAGCCAACAATTTATAAAAAGATCCCATAATCTCTAAATTAACATAGCAAAACTGAAGTATATGTATCACAAATTCTTAACTCTAGTTTCTTTTGCGTTTGTTTGTTTGTTTTGAGTCCATTATTGACAGATTGAACATTTTGTTTCCTTTTCATCCGTGTATAGTTTCATCAGGTTAGCAAGACACTGAATAAGAAAACCATTTGTACACAACCAAGTGTTCCATTTAACTTTATTTTTGGGACCGAATCTGTAAGCAGCGACACCTATAGCTGCAGTTGACTGTGAACCTGTCAGGAAGTTGACAAAATGAAACACTTGGATGTGTACAGTCATCATCATGATGTGTACAAAGAGTATTTTTTTTTTCTTGGTTAAATGTCGAACTATTTTCAAATTCATAATATAATTGAATTTACGATTAATTTCTTAATCAATTGGCCCATTCGTTCGCTGTTTTGTTCGTCCTTTCTTTCTTTCGTTCTTTCGTTTGGTTTACAATATTCAGCATTTGAGAGCATTAAAGTGTAGTGAACCCGTCTACCCTAACATTAGGGTACCATTATTTGCAGCTTTAATGCACTGCGAAATGGTCAGAGCGTGTCAATAACAGCTAAATTGCTCCCTTGGGCCTTTTTGAATGATAGATTGACCTGTATTTCGGTCGTAGGGGGTAGGTTAGGCCTACCCCATTTTGAAAAAGGGGGAGCTCCGGAGGTGAAGGGACGGTGTTTTATAGCAAAAGACGGAAGGAATATACAAGATTATCAAGGACAGATCGTACTGGAAAAATACTTTATAGAGTATACCTCACGGGGTAAATCCGGACGAAAGATGATCATGATACAAGATTTGGATAGACACAAGGGCTTCATTTGGAAGAGGTACCCTGGGAGTCCAGGCACCGTAATCGGCGGGCCACGGAGCACCGCACGCGCGCCCAAGCTTTTACGGCCCACCCTCCCGCTGCCCCCCGAAGACCGACCCGCCCCACTCTCCGCTGCAAACCCAAGCTCCGCTATCCGATTACGGATAGCGGAGTAATCGGATAGCGGAGTTTGGGTCTGAGCGGAGAGTGGGGCGGGGTCAGTCTTCGGGGGGCAGCGGGAGGGTGGGCCGTAAAAGCTTGGGCGCGCGTGTGGGGATCCGATTACGGTGCCTGGACTCCCAGGGTAGGAAGAGGGGGAAAGAAAACAGTTTCAATATCCCTTCTATGTATGGCCAGGATGTATTTCTTGGCATATATTATTTAATAGGTGCGGTCAGAGTGGTCTGTGTATCGCGAACTCTAATCGTTCGGGGCCGGAATGTTCCCTTTACGCAGAGTTTTTGGACACATGCTTCAAACTTAGGGGAACCTTCTTTTTAATGAGAATTCAGTATTGTTGTCACTATGGAAACTTGCGCGAAACAGCTAGGAACTCCTTTCCAGACTGTTCATCACAATAAACAGTTCAACCAATGATAGCTTTTAAACTATAGTGGTTCTACCAATGAGATCTGAGAGGGGCTGCATGTCGTCAAATATTTGTAATTTTCATTTTGTTTTTATTTTGAATTTCTACGTTTTGACTGAGGAGGGCGGGGCTACGGGATCGGTCAAGAACCGTCAAGATAGCCGTTGATTCGGTGGGCCGCAAGGGGGCGCGATTTAATCAGGCCATGATCTAGGGGAGAAACCACAGTTACAATATATGCCAATAATGCATGTAGTCCTATGGGGAAGTGAAGAAAAAGAAGGTGTCATTATCTCAGGAAGAGAAAAATTAGACCTCAAGTGCTAACCTGTTACGTCAACTGTCATAAGATGTATTTCCGACAAATGCTATATATATACGGCTAGTCTACAGATAAAACCCCTCTATTCAGAGCCCTTGGATTGGTCATACAGGCTTTAGACACCCAGTTGAAGACCATCCTACTATATATTGGGGGTGCAAAAATCAACAAGATAGAGATGGACCATTTATTTTACAGCCACTCCTTTACTGCCCAAATTTCACCAAAAAAAAAAGAAAGATTTTCCATGGTCTCTTGCGTCTTCCTAATGGATTTACATGAATTTTCCATACAGGAGTGTTCTTCATCCTTGCCGGTGTGGCTAGCCTGGCGTTAGTCGTGACTGTGGTGCAAGTTCTGTTCGCCAAAAGTCCGTGTGGCAAGAGAAGATACAAGGTACTCAAGATCACCTGCTCGTTTGATTATTTCTATGTCTTACTCACATCTTACATCTTTCCCAGGAAGGTCTTGAGGCCTGTAAGTGAAGAGCATCGTTTCTTCCAGTCCTTGTCGTCTTGTAAGACCCCTTTCTCCCAATGTTTCTTGAATTCTGTGTCCTTTCATATTTTTATTGGCCTTATAACTGTGTGCGTTTACACTTTGGTTTGTATGTTTGTAAGTATCATTTTTGTAATTTTTTCGTTCTCCATTCTTTCTACATGTGCTAACCATTTGAGGGCTACTCTTCCCATGTCTTCTCCTATTTGTGCTATTCCTACGATCCCCTCATGAAGATATTTCGTAAACTATTGGCTATTGTCTAAGAAGATGGAATATCAATATGGATTTCTGATGCAAATATTTTGTTGTGATTTCAGAAGAGAGAACAGTCGAAGTCAGTGCTGCAGTCTACATCCTCCCTGTCGGACAGTAAGGCATCCGCTCCTCAATTCGACGCTGCAATAGCCGATGGAGACTAGCCAGGAAGCGATAGGTCAATAGCGACATCGTGCGGAATTTAATAGATTGCAACCACAGGAAATACCCTGCTACCAAGCAATACCCAGCATGAATACCTACCTACCTACCTAGTCCCTTGACCTCCGGGTCGTTGGTGGGACAAGGTAGCAGTGAAGATGGAGATCTGTCTCTAGACTCATGACAATGTAAACCAGATACTCTAGATACGTACCAATAATCTAATGTAACGAGTACATCCAGCTATAGACCACACTTTGGTGGGACTAGGAACAACATTTACACAAATAAGCTCGGTATTAACCTGCAGTAATGTAGTAAATCGCACAATGTCACTGTTAGACCGTCAAAGACACGATGTATGGCAATTTGTACATTCATGGCAGTGGAACGATTGCTGACATATAACGATTCGAAAGAAGTAATTTTCTGTATGAATGACTGCTAAGACAATCTAATTATGCATACTAAAAGTAATATTCTAGACCATTATGTTGATAACAGTATGATGCGTCAAAATGTTTAACATTGTCTCGTTTGGTAAAGAGTTGTTTATAGATTGCCCTACATACAGGAACAGGTAGATGTAATGTGGGCAGTGACTGGGCACATTTCATATGAATCGACTGCAATTTCGTCAACTGTGTAATGCGTGTGTAATAGATTATGTGAATAGGAACAATAATTGTTATTGCAAGAGTGGGTTATCTTTTTCATACTTACATTTGTTATATCAAGTACGGCTTAGTAAATAAACAATGGGAGACATAGCCTGCTTAGTATCTACCTGCAATATTGTAATAAATCGCACGATGTCGCTGCTAGACCGTAAAAGAATCGACTGCAGTTCCGTCAACAGCTGTACATTAACTATAACCTTGCGGTTATGTGTATGAAAGTTCACGGATTAAGATACAAATTTAAGCAAACAAGCTTACGTTTGTTAAATAAAATACGGCTTAGTAAACAAAAGGAGACATAGCCTGCTTAGTATCCACCTGCAATATGGTAACAAATCGCACGATGTCGCTGTTAGACCGTAAAATAAATCGACTGCCGTTCCGTCAACTGTACATTAGTTTTTAACTTGATGTGTATAATAGTTAACGCGTTTAATACAAAATCAAGAAAACAATAGACATCACAGTCTTGTCACATATAGTTAGTTTACTCTCCAAGCAGAGCATGGGTTTCGGCTGGTTTTTGACGTCTTTTTAGGCGTTTTTCTCGGGCTTTCTATTTTGTCATCTTGTTTTTTTCGTATAGCCATATAAAAAAAAAGATGACAGAGTAGAAAGTCGACAAAAACGCCCCAAAACACGTCAAAAGCCAGCCGAAACCCATGCTCTGCTTGAAGAGTATAATATGTGAAGTTTATTGCAAGTTCATGCCCGTGGGCTAATTGCAAATACATGATAAAAACATAGGAAAAACATACATGCGTCAGTAAACTGTGCCTGACTTTGCTGTAACAATAGGTTACTGGTACTATATACAATTGTTGGCTATATCTAAATTAGCTGGGTTTGACTTCTTTTTTGGAAGCAGTGGAAGACGAAAAGTCCCACTTTTTCTAGTATTTGTGGGTTCTGTGATTTCAAGAGAAAGGTAGTTTTTTGTTCATCCGTGAATGTGCAAAAGTAGGGATATTTCGTGATAACTTGTTTAAATAATTCGGTTCTTTCGTCACTGTTAAATATACACTTGGAAATAAAATGTGTGTTCGTCTTCCACCGCCTTGGACGTACAGTATTTACAAATTCTTTGGCACACTGGTAAACTCTTATATCGTCCTCTCTCTACTTCTAGGGAGTGAGCACTAATTTGACTCATCATATTTGACTCATATAATAAGTGCACTGGCAAAGGGCATTACAACGTGGGTACCTTATACCTAACAGTTTTCATGACTTTGGGTATCTGGCCTTACCATCTATGCAAATATTCCTGCGTTAGAAGCTTTTCTCTCATATGTATAGATTGAGCGATGTAGAATGTTGTTATGTAAATGACATGTGTGTCCTATGAAATAAATAAAACGTAGAAAACGGAATGTCGCTATAGATACCTTCAATATCTTGCATCTTTAATTTGTTACGATGATTTTTGTCTCAAAGCATTAATTTAGCGCCAAACGTTTTAATCAGAACTTCTAGTGGCCTTGTTTTCATAGAAAAAACTGTTTATCAACTTTGTTTAACCTTTAGTTATTGTGAAAACATTTGACTTGGCTCTATTCCACGTGTTATGATCACGTGACTTAGAAGTCTCGTCTGGTCCATTATTTCCGTAGGGGTGAAGATTTTTAAGAATGCGTTCCATAAATTAATCATTTATAATTACGGAAACAATTTATTATTTGGTATAAAAATATGGTCTATTTTCTAAGACTTGAAAAAAAAGCTTTTACTGCAAATTACAGATGTTGGAAACATATTTAAACGTTATGAAAAATATAACACCCCTACAATTTTACGGACATCCAAAAGTTCATGTTTACGTCTAGGAACGAGACCAGACATTAGAAGAGTAGCGTTTTGATATTTTTTGAGCTCGGAAATTCGCAGAAAAATGGCAGCTAGTTCCACTATTAAGCTGTATAACGGGGCCAAACTGCCTCTGCTTGGACTTGGGACTTACTGGAGGGTAAGTAACTCCGACAAACTTACGTAAACACTGTATAAAGCAATGTTTGTGGAAGTGTCTAAAAATTCGATTGCGAAGGTCACTCACTTATTTCTGTTACCCTTGCAGAAAATTCAATGCATAAGTCATTGCAGTTGTTTCTATGTTTTTCCATTTGTTCATGGGTATATTTGGGCCCTGATTTCTTCCATGTATCACAGTTTTGCAAGTGTTTTGCATAACATTTTAGATGGTAATCTATTCTTGAGAGAGGGATTTTGAATGATAATTTCACCTTGTGCTTGTCGGCCATTTAATGTGAACGTATTTAACCAAGGAGTTAAAAAGAATGAATCTTCTTGCTTTCACTATGTTCAGTCGTCAATACCTTACTGTAAATTTGACAGAGAAATGTAGTCGTCGAAAACCTATTGAAAACAATGTGAGGGAATACGAGGTGTAATTCATGTAGTAGCTGCTAGGGGTCGCCTCTTTCATATTAAGCATTGTCTACATTTCAATTCCAGGTGCCCTATGCTTACACTATGGGTGGAAAACTTCTGCCACTGAAGTCTGAGGAATACAAGGTAAGGAAAGCTGGAATTTCAGCATGTTGTTGATTCTTCAATCATTGTTTTACTTTCTTTTAATCATTTCCTTATTATGTACTCATTTCTTTATTAATTTTTTTTTCCCTTCCTATGTTTTGATTTTCATTTCTTTCCTTTTTCATATAGCTTCTCTTCAATTATTTTCCTTTCATTCATTTTCATCTCCTTTCTTTCTTTATCTTTACTTCTCTTGATCCATCATTTTTCTTTCATTCATTCATTCGTCCCCTTATAACTAAAATATAAGTGATCTTTTTATTCAACAATAATGAAAATTATCTGATTATATAACCTAAAAGTGTTTTTGAAGTTTGCTGTGATGACATTAAACTGTACCACAATATCATCTTTAATTGTGTACAAAATAAGTTTCCTAGTTTTCGTTATTTAGATAGCTCAGACAAGTCATATTTCATAAACCCTGTATGCTCATCTATCGACAACTGCCTTAAGAAGGGAAAAGAAATTGAACCTGTATATAGCGGTAATTAATTAGTATGTAGATGTAGTTAGATATGTTGCTGAAGGTTAGACATCCAGGTAATAAGATACGCCAAAAATAATTACTCAAGCAACTGGATAAAATTTTGAAACAGTCAGACGGAAAAGGGGTCTACGTGTTCAACTGTCAGGCACCTGGGATAATGCACTGCCCACCACCCCCCACCCCCGGACAAGCAACATTTAGTTACTGTCTTACTGTGCTAAAACAACAGTAGCTAAATTGAACTATTGGCATAAAACTTTGTCTTGAATTAACCTTTTTTAAAGACTTAACTTCAAGACATCCTAAATTGTCTTAACCTCATTAACATATCTATTCAGAGTTTTGGTATAAAAACTGGTGTTCTCAGTCCTATCGTTAGTTACTGACGAAAGACAGTGGATGCTGTCTGAAACGTCTGACTGTTTCAAAATGTATCCAGTTGCTTGAGTAATTATTTTTGGCGTATGTAGTTAGATATCACTTTTTTTTTTCTTTATTGGTATTTCAAAATAAATTACAAACTCAAACACAAACAGAAAAAAAGAACATTTTTGTTATCAGAATGTAATTATACTTCTGCGTGTCACCATGACCTGTACTTAGCTCATCAGAGCATAAATGTGCAATAATTTGATTAGGTCTTTCATTTATTCATTAAAGATATTTTTTTTTAAACTTTTCTTTCCTGTGACACAGAAAACTGCATATGAGTGCACCAAGGCAGCCATCAGTGCTGGGTACCGCCATATCGACACGGCCTACGCCTATGAGAATGAGGAAGAGGTGGGGAGGGCCATCAAGGACAAGATACTGGACAAGACTGTCAAAAGAGAGGACATGTTCATCACTGGGAAGGTAGGACCGCTTTCCTGATCTTTTGACCTTTGACTTTCAAATTAATGAATGAATGATCTGATAGACGTTTCACCATCTGGATCAAATTCCGTGGATCCTAGGGCATGAGTTCGATCCTAGGGGTCAACTCCAGCTCAGACATGTTGTAAGGGATTGTATTTGTCATTTTGGATGGTGACGTAAAGCCGTCCACCCCGTGAGGGAGCTTCAGGCATTAGCCTCATGGTCAAACCTGTGCAAGTAAAAGAACCCATCACACCGATCAAGTAGGGGTGACTCGGTGTGCTTGGCCAAAAACGTGAGCCGTGGCAAAGCTACATTGCACTACCAGAAGCTACTTCAAAAAGCATCATGCTCGTACATTGCCATCATTAATTTATGGCAATGTACGACATAATTTACAATCTAGGTCTATTTTTCAACAGTTCTTATAACTTTTATCATATTATTATATTGAATAAAACCTACAGTAATAACTAAACCGAACTATTGTAAATATGGTATCACATATTTCTAAGCTACTTTGCGACTTTACATTCGTCAATCTCATTTTCTAATAGGATATAGTACTGACTTTCTTTTTTACCTAGCGTTTTCTTTTCAAAGCTGATGTTAATTTATCCTGAAATGTGTTCACTTATAGTTTCTTCCCTTGTTAATCTATTATCCTCACAGCACAACTCTCACTATACAGTCAAACCGAAGAAGACCAGTCAGGGGACTGATATAATCTGGACTATGTGTGACAGGTGGTCACTATACTCGGGAAGGGTTCTTTATGCTTGTGTCAATGGGAAAAGTTATCAAAAAGTGGTCATATTGTCCAGATAGTCCTTATGTAGAGGTGGTCACCTGTGCAGGTTTGAATGTATATCAGTGGCTAGGTGGTCCTTATATATACAGGTGGTCACTTGTACAGGTTTGACCATACTAGTCATGTATATGCAACCAGTGCTGAGAAAACTTTTTGTGCAACACTAATTACTAATACTTTGTCATCGTCATGTCATAACAGCTTCCAGTGGTAATAGACTGTCCCACTAATCTTATTTTTCAAATAACTTTTTCCAGCTGTGGGCTACCCACCATCACCCCGAGGATGTGAGGCCGGCAGCTCTGAACAGTCTGAAGACCCTCGGGCTGGACTATCTGGACATGTACCTCATCCACACCCCATGGGCATTCAGGGTATGTTCTTAAACACTTTTGTCTCAATTAGGCATGAGATTTAAAGTACAAAGTTTAGTCCCTAACAAATTAAGAAATTTGGCTAAGGTAAACAAATTTCATTTCTGACAATTACAGGATTGGTGACCGGAAAACTTTTCAAATCTTAAAGTTTGATGCTCTATGGAGAAAAAAACCCGACACAGACTGATTTCGTCATAGGAGATTTTAAACACAAACTGCCATGTCATTGCGCACTTTCAAACACATTTGACGATTCCCTGAACTTAGAGGAGGCGGTTGTTTGATTAAAATCTTACTGGTTTACGACTGATAAGTAAAAAAAAAATATTTTTCTCCATATTTCATAAAAGTAAGGAAGGGAAATACCTGCTGAGTGACATTTTTTCTAGTAGTTAAATCCGGAAATGTTTGACGGCTTGCACGGGAAGTGAGTACTCGCAAGACATAGATACGTTTCATTTCTAACAAACATGTGCAATGACATACATGTACTGTAAATCACTTCAAAATAGCAGCAGGTAAATACTAAGTATAGCGGTTTGGGGGAAATGGAGTAGGTCACGGCACTTAATTTAAACGATGGGAACAAACATTACTGTCTCAAATATTAGTGATCAAATATTTGTGATGATGAAAGTTTAGCTGTTGACTAGTGACCTATAAATCAGCTAAAATTAAGTTACAGGAAAGAAATTAAGAATTACAGTAGACGGTTTGTGTAAATCAGTTTGAGTCGTTTAAATTGGTGTTTTTTTTCATGAATGGTGTGACAGCAGATTTCTCAAGTAATTCTTTATCCCAAACTCCCCCAACAGAACCCAGGAGATGGTACCCTCTTCCCAAGGGACAAGGAAGGGAATCTGTTCTTCGATGACACTGACTATACCATCACCTGGAAGGTAGGTGTAGTGCAACAACAATATTTTTTAAAGATTTAGCATTTTTAATTTCTTTCTTTTTTTGTCCCCTTCCCTTGCAACTACTAGTAGCTTTATTCTATCTCACTGACTTTTGTAAATACATGTAAGATTTAAGTTTGCCTAGTCTTTATTTTGCCGTAGGCAGAAAATGGAGTGTTTGCGCTTGAAACAATAGCAGTGCTAAAGTCATACATGTAGGTGGGCAAAAAGGTTTGGTGGTTGTTTCAAGTTCGTGCTGAAAGTTACCCGCAAAAACCGGGAACATAAAACCACTGTGAACATTTCTGCATTTACAATATTTGACATTACATTAAGTTAATGATTCAACAGGCTAATTATTCTAAAGGTTTCCATAAAACTCTTAAGAAAAGAAAACTTGAAAAAACTTTTTTTTTTCTTACAGGCAATGGAGAGTCTTGTGGAGGATGGTGTTGTGAAGGGCATCGGTCTGTCGAACTTCAACATGGAGCAGACACACCGAGTCATCAAGAAATGTCAGATCCAGCCAGGAGTTATGCAGGTCGGAGTCAGAATTACCTGTTAACTGTGCTATATCAACATGGACCCTAACCCCACCATGTACTATCCTGTACAGTCCCTAGTTCTAGTACTGAAGCACCCTGTAGTACACTTTACTAACCCCAACTGTAGCGCTAAAGGACCTCCCCAATCCTGTACTATCCTGAACCCTCCCCAGCCTTAGTACTGAAGGACCTTCCTCCACCCTGTACTATCCTGTACCATCCCCAGCCTTGGTACTGAAAGACCATCTCCCACTCTGTACTATCATGTGCCCTCCCCAACTTTAGTACTGTAAGACCTCCCCCCACCTTGTACTATCCTGTACCCTCCCCAGCCTTAGTGCTGAAGGACCCTCCCCCACCCTGTACTATCCTGTACCATCCCCAGCCTGAACCTGTACATTCAGAATACAACACGGTGATTCCGTATTGGCCCGACTGCCGGTTGTATTGCCCGACAGCCGAAGCGACCCGCGGGAGGGCCGGGACCAAGGGTGATATGGAATACACTGTGTTGTATTTTATTAATGTAATACCCGCCTGAAGAAAATACATTTCAATGCAAAATGCAATGTTTTGTGTCCTCGAACAAAATAAATTGTAACAACATTGATTCCAACCTCCAAATCTGGCGCACTTGAAATACATTCTAAATGTTCTATGGAAGCCTGACTGTGTAATATGGAAAACTATCACACGATGCGGGAGTGTCCCTGTGGTGTAGTGGTCTGGGCTTCTGGTACTTGCAAAATCTGGTAAGAATTACTTGGACCAGAAGGCCCGGGTTCAAGCCCCGGGTTAGGACACTTCTGGACAAGAGGCACATTGAGTCATACCAAAGACTTTATAAAAATGGTACATACTTCTGAAAAAGTATGGAAGTTAAACACACTCCACTGCCAGTGGACTAGCCCCCTGCTGCAGTGATTGCACCACAGTGTGGCCCAGGGCTATGAAACAGGGATGGGCACCGCCCTATACATCAATTATGGTGTGGGAGGATTTTAACTAATCACACTATGCGGAACACCCGTATCAAACATTTTTGCGGCCCAGGTATGACATAATATCCTGTAGCCTCCCCAGTCTAAGTACTGAATGGCCTTCCCCCACTCTGTGCTATCCTATACTGTCTCCAACCTTAGTGCTGAAAGACCATCCCCATCCTGTACCCTCCTATGCCTACCCCCACTCTGTTTTATCCTTTGCTGTCCCCAGCCTTAGCACTGCAGGGCATTCCCCACCCTGTACGATATTGTACCATCCCTTCCCTTGGTACTGAAAGACCCTCCCCCATCCTGTACCATCCTGTATTATCACAGCCTTAGTTCCTAGGTACCTCCCCCACCCGGTCCTAAACTGGACCCTCCCCAGCCGTAATAGTATTAAAGGACCTTCCCCACCCTATACTATATTGTACCATCCCTTTCCATTGTACTGAAGGACCTATCCCCATCCTTTATCATCCTGTATTGTAAGGACCTTCCTAACCCTGCACTATACTGTACCCTGTCTTTCCTTGGTACTGAAGGACCTTTCCCATCCTGTACTATCCCCAGCCTTAGCACTTATATGTACCTCCCCTACCCATGACTAACCTGTACCCTCCCTATGCTATAGCCTTGTTATGAACATTTCTGCCCAACCTAAGAAAACATCACTCCTTGGCCTCTTCATTTAAGAAAACTTATCATCTCTTCCCAGATGGAGCTGCATCCTTACCTGTCCCAGGAGGAGCTTGTGAAATTCTGTAAGGACCACAAGATTGCCATCACTGCCTTCAGCTCTTTTGGTGCTCCTGACAGCCCCATGTAAGCGGCACACTTTTAATTTCATCCCCAAAATAAGCAAAGACCGACCAGTATTTGGTAACACCTTAGGGGTGGGGCCTACTTATGGTGCTATAATTGGATTGGAAACACTCTAAACGATCAGCAACTGCATTGCATTTCCATCAGCCTGACTAAAGTAAACTTCTAGTAGCATAACAACTGGTCAGGCCAGTAGAATTTCCTGAACCTCTAAGAATTGACAACATCAAAATAGGGAAAGATTCTCTCAAGCTAGAGGTGAAAGGCAACAAACTCTTAGGAAGGAGACCAAATCAGCCCTTAACAGCAACTGAGCTTATGTATCACAGGCATAACGTTCTAACAAATTATCAAATTTTTGACAGCCCTCATACCATACTTCAGTATCATTTAAATTTAAAAAAAATTGCTGAATGATTCCAGGTCCAATATGGATGTTTTTATCATCTTTTGTTCAGCCGAAAGGACGACGACCCACGACTTCTGAATGACGGAGAAATCAAAGCCTTGGCGGAGAGTTATGAGAAGTCCCCTGCTCAGGTAATGATATAAATGACAGAATCGTTTCTTTATCAACTGGAATTCTGTCGAAAAAAGAAAGACCTAAGAAAAGTCAAGTTGTTGGTTGTGCTAAAGGATTCTATGGAATAGCAACATGCTTTTGAAAATAACATACATTACTATAGTACAGAGTAGATGTCTGTAAATAATGTAGATCTGTTGCAAATTTGCCTTTATTACTAGGATGCAATACAGTGTATAAGGGGGGTTTAGGGAATCTAGTTTTGAGAGGGTTGCTAACATCATGTATGAAAACTTATACAGGGAATGAGTATGTTATAAACATTATCATTATGATGCCTTGTATTATATTTTATGTATTTTGTCCAGATCATCCTACGTTACCTGGTACAGCAGAGGATCTCAGTGGTGCCCAAAAGTTCTAATGCAGACAGAATCAAGGAAAACACAGAGGTAAAAGAAGAAATTTATTGCATGACAAGTGTACACAGTACAGTGTATATGTATGGCAACAACTATTTAAACATAATATGAAATATAGGTAATATATAATAGAATAAAACTTGACATCCTTAGTACTAATACAATTACAACAAGTTTTTTGGACACAACATGCTACTCTCAAAACAATTTATGGAAGTCTTCCACGATTGTCTCAAAAGCTCACCCACCTTCGTGTAACATTTGCTGGACACTGCTTTCGAGCCAAACAGCAAATAGTTTCGGACATCCTTCTATGGAAACCAAGAGGCCGTGTGCACTGCAGAAGTTTGACTTTTACTGATAGTTTAGTTAGAGACACCGGGATTGCATATGAACACTTAAACATGTGGGACAAATGATGTTAGATAGGGCGATATGGAGTGATGTATGTACTTGTTTAGTCCTGGCCAATGGCCGATAGATAGATAGATAGATGGACTAATACAATAAGGGAAACGAGAGTTTAGAGACCTCAAATAATACCTCTATTAAATGTGATCAAATGTTATGATGCCTCAGTGAAATATTCAGAGCACTTGTAGATGTTTTATCTTTTCTGATTTTGCAAAGGCTGTGAATATTCATTAAGCATTTACATACATTTTATTTTGTTAAAATTAAAGGTTTATCTTTCTTTAAAAAAAGTTAATTTTTACACGCATGTGTGTACACATTGGAAATAGCAATTTCTGGAGGGATTAAACCACCTTAGTCATACATTATACAGTTCACAATTTAATTAAAACTAATCTGTAGCACTCAGATAGACCCAGAGTGTACCTGTGTCTCACTCTTTAGATATATATACATGGCATTATAGGATGATAATGATAATAAAGTTTTATTTGCGAATTCATGCCCGTAGGCTAATTGCAAGGGTACAAACAGCAGTAAGGTAACAATGGTAACGAGTGTCTATTCTATGCATCTAGCTAATGTTTCTACATACAACATTACTGGAAGGTTTAACTTCTTCTTTGCAGGCAGTGGCTGATGAAAAGTCCCACGTTTTTAATGATTAGTGGCTTTTGTGATTTTAGTAGAAATGCGTTTTTTTCAGGTCTTCTAGATGGTGAAAGCTCGGGAATGTTGTTTTGGTTAATAATGGTTCTCTCCCCTATTCGTGATCCATCTTAAACTGTTTGTCCTTCTTCAGATCTTTGACTTCAAGTTGAGCGATGATGACATGACCCGGCTGGATGTGCTGAACAAGAACTGGCGCGCCCTCCGCTACGAGTCGTAAGTATCAATCAAATAATATAATTCACATTTGGTAATTAATCTCAATGCAAATGTTCCTCTCAAAAAATGGCTGGTTGGTTGGTTGGTTGGTTGGTTGATTGGTTGGTATAAGTAATGCAGCAAGGGAAAACTACCTGGCAGGGCATTGGTTTTAAAATGTGACTGTACTATTACTGTACTGTATATGGCATAGTCTGGATGTCCCTGTGGTGTAGTGGTCTGCGCTTCTGTAACTTACCACATCTGGTTCAAATTACTTGGAACCAGAAGGCACGAGTTCAACTCCCGGGTAGGACACCTCTGGGCAAGAGGCGCATTGAGTCATACCAAAGACTCTATAAAAATGGTACACACTTCTGAAACAGTATGGAAGTAAAACACACTCCACTGCCAGTGGACTAGCCCCCTGCTGCAGTGATTGCACCACAGTGCGGCCCAGGGCTATGAAACGGGGAGATGGGCACCGCCCTATAGGCCCTATAGGCCTTATGATGTGGAAGGATTTTAACTATATGGCATAGTCACTAGAAAGGTCATCTGTGTTCAACTTAGTAGATTCAGTCGTTCTTAATCAAAGTTGAACTGTTAATTTCCAGCACATAAGTTGGACTTACTCGAATTTTCGACTGATCAGCTCAAGTCTTTGTCAAGGAATGAGCAATCCACTGCTTCTGTGACGTCACAAGAAGCCATCTACAACCGTCCCTCAACAGGGACGGGGGACGCTACAGACTTTCTGCAACTTATGATCCACTGCTCACCTTGTCACATGTTCTATCTGCATAACGCGACGTCACAGAAGCACTCTCATCAGATCTATAAAAATTATTGTATAATTCCTTTTTTTGTTTTTATTTACAGGGTGAAGGCGCACAAGTTCTATCCATTCAAAAAGAAGCCCAGTGCCGAGCCCATGGCTGCCAGGGCCTAGCCACTGACTGGAACCATGGCCGAACACCCCATAAAAATCAAGGAAGGCTACTAAAATGTTCAGTTTCTGCAGCAACATTTGTGTCCATCCTAGACAATTGCTTGGAACCAATATTGAAGAGTTATGTAACATCAATTCGATCTTTTTCACTACATATTTCTCAATCATATAATAATAATTATAAAATCTTGTATAATGATGATGGTTGATATGATTTACTTTCAAAAGTGTTAAAAAAATGTTATCTTCTGTCAAAAGTTGCACATTCCAGAATTTCTTGATGTTATTTCGGTTATAACAGATACGTAGCCCTTTGCAAAGATAGCATTGAACAGATATTGCCTTTCTTGCATGTTGTTAACAGAGAGCAAAGACTATAAGAAGAATATGATTGTTCCAAATTTGTATGCAGTTATCATCAAAAACTATTGGAGGCCTCTATGTTATGGTTCATAAAGTTTTCATCATACATATTGTAGGAATATTTTGCTAGAAGAGTATCCAAGAACAAGGACATCCAATAAAATGCTCAACATCTGTTTTTGCCATCATCATATGCATGGATGGTCGGTCGTCTATGAGCTAATAAAACAATACATATCATTGAAAATAGTTTGACTATCTTTTTTTTTCATGTAACAGTGATTGAACCGACATATATTGTATTGTATAACCACCTATTGTGCATGGCACCAACTTGTTATGTTACATTGTATGATCTGCCACACCTAGTGAAAGTGTTAAGTTCAGGTTAAAAAAGAAAGAAAAAACTAAAATGTTGAGAGTTCGCTACTTGCAAAAAAACTTTCGCTTATATTCTCCTTTTTGTTTTTAACAATCTAAAACCTTCCATAGATCGTGAGATTTGAGCTGGAAAATGATAAAAATATTGCTGTTTTATGGCTCTTACTATTGAGCTTTAATGTGTGTTTAGTTACTTGTTTAATACTGTGAGTTCCACTCTACAAATAGTTCTAGGAAAGAAGAAATGTTTGAATACTTATTCCATTAGGTGGAGTCTGACATGAACAAGAAAAAATAACTGTTTATTTTACAAATTTATAATTATAGAATTAAAAATTCTTGGACCAGCTTATAGTTTATGGTGACAAGTATGATAATAAAAAGTTGGAAGAAAACAACAACCCATCAAGTTCACACTCAAACTTTATTCAAAGCACAAAAAAAATAAATATACTATGAATAATTATGTTTCTTGGAAGCAATAACATTTAAGGTAAAACAATGTCTTCGGGAGATGTTTACCTTTGGTTGAAAGGCTCTTTGGGTCTTTATATCATAGATGTGTCATACATGCCAAGGCTTAGTCATATATGTAAACACTTTAACATTATTGAGTTAAATGCTCAAACATATTGCATAGGTTGAAAAAAAATAAAACAACTGTTCTTTTGATATTCACATGATGCTACATTTACATCAAGAAGGGCCAACAAAGAGGAAATACTATTAGAAAATACTACTTACTGAAAAGTCTTAAATTGTTTTGGTCAAAATGAAAATTTGTAAGTAAATAATGTATAGCACAGTCTTTTGTATGATGGTTCATATTCACTAGATTGTGCAGAAAACAATAAGAATAAATAAAACAATACAATGTCATGACAAATGCAAACAATCTACCCTCCCTCTAAAAACATGTTATAACAAAATATCCACACTTTTACATAAACATCTAACATTATGAAATAACATAACTTTTTAATGTATGTCAGATATCTTCTGCAACCAGTACATACATGTAGATTTGTCCACAAGATTCAGAGGACAGAAACATTTGGTAAACATTGATATGTCAATAAAGCATTTGATTTAATGTTATGCCATATATATATATGGACGCAATAAGTAAAAATACTGAAAATAATTATTCCCTTGTGTATTTCTTTAAATAATTAAGGTAAAAGACTTTCAAATTAATTTCTAATTCTATCTTCATATGCAACAAACGTCACTGCATAGAAAACAGTAAAACCATAGTCTTAATACTCAATCTGACATTCCCTGATTGTGAATATAATACTCCACAGCAAAGTGCATTCCTTAAGATCATAATTAGTACAGCATCATAGGTCACACATTGTGGTTTATAGAAGATAATCTAAGTAAAAAGCAAATACAGGGGGTGCCTTAAGCACATTTTGGTATTCATATTGAGTACTGTTTTACAATAAACATATTTTTGAACTTCAAAAGACCAACTCCTAAGAATCATACAAGTTTTACAGAATTCATACAAATGTGATGGAATTCAAGTTTTTCGGAATACATCCAATCCTTACTAATTTGTTGGACCAGTACTTGGGTCATGTGACATCAGAGAAGCATATTTAAGATGGCGGACTCTACACATCCGTTTCTCCCTATGATATCTTCAAACAGCTAAAAACTTAAGGGCTTATCCCATCCTGCTAAACACCAAAAGCCTCAACCTTCGCTTCTTAGGCGACATATCGGTGTAATTAAGATGAACTAGCAAGGTGAGACTGGGAATCGCTTTAAGCCAAGCACCGGTCCAACAATCGTATGGATCGTACATGTATGTATTTCGTAAAACTTGCAAGAATTCCGTAAAATTTGCTAATTACGTATTTATGTATTTATTGATATCCATTGAACTAAAGGATAACACCCCCTTCTGGATTTTTGGTCTCCTTTATAATTACTGTAAGATAAAATCAACATGGTTGGATCTTCCAGTGCAGTTTTAGGTGAAAATGTTGGACATAAATGTGCAATTGGGGTCAAAGGTCAGCAACTACAGCTACTCTTCTTCAAGTCTTCGTCTGATTGGTCGAGCTTGTCCCATTTGATGACATCACGAATGCTGTGTCGGTGCGACAGTTTCCGTGATCGAGATTCTTTCATTTTCTTCGCCAAGGCCAAAAAAGCCTGAAAAAAGGAGAATTCAAAAACTCAAAAAATCTACTACTTTTAATTTTTTTTTCTACCTGAACTAAATGTTTTTATGAGTGTAGATTTGGTTCAGCTTTTAAGCATGCAACGCTATTTCCAGCCTTAATAGTACTGGAGGACCTTTCCCCATCCCATACTATCCTGTACCCTCCCCAGCCTTAGTACTGAAGGACCCTCCCCCACCCTGTACTATCCTGTACCCTCCCCAGCATTAGTACTGAAGGACCATTCCCCCACCCTGTAGTATCCTGTACCCTCCCAAGCCTTAGTGCTGAAGGACCTTCCCCACCCTGTACTATCCTGTACCATCCCCAGCCTAAGTACTGAAGAACCTCCCCCACTCTGTACTATCCTGTACCTTCCCCAGCCTTAGTGCTGAAGGACCTCCCCCACCCTGTACTATCCTGTACCATCCCCAGCCTAAGTACTGAAGAACCTCCCCTACTCTGTACTATCCTGTACCCTCCCCAGCCTTAGTGCTGAAGGACCTCCCCCACCCTGTACTATCCTGTACCATCCCCAGCCTTAATGCTGAAGGACCTTCCCCACCCTGCAGTATCCTGCACCTTCCCCAGCATTAGTGCTGAAGGACTTTCCTCCACCCTGTAGTTTCCTGTACCATCCCCAGTCTCAGTGCTGAAGTACCTTCCCCCACCCTCTACTATCCTGTACCCTCCCCAGCCTTAGTGCCGAAGGATCTTCCCCCAACCTCTACAATCCTGCACCATCCCCAGTCATAGGACTGAAGATTCATTTATTTTCTTTGCAATTAGGCCAGAAACTCAACTTAACATAACACTCCTTCCAAAAACTATCAAATAAGTTAAAAACTAAGGTGGACTTGCAAAAAAATGGCTAGAACTGTAAGTTTGATAAATCTTTCTTTGTACAAATGCAAAGCCTATCCAATCTTTTAACTGAAATATTACTGTAGAATCTTTATTTTTTACCTCCTCCACATTGATGTTGTCCTTGCCACTGGCTTCTATCAGCTCCAAATCAAAGCTATCTGCAAGCTGGTCAAAATAAATAGTGTTACACAAATGTGGTAAACAGCAAATGAACAATGGCAATCAGAATTACCTTTCTAACAATGTAACATTATGATACGAACAAGACATGTTTCCATCAACATTTGCTTATCTAACTGGATAGAAACTTTGTATAGAGCTCAAAATAGCCATTTCCCTTACTTCAAGGTCCTCATTTACCTAACATTATGAGAATAGGCCTTCCCCCTGAGGCAATGCCAAAAAATATATTTCCTACCATTTGCGCTCTTGTCAGCTCCACCACTCTGTTGTCCATGTCACACTTGTTCCCTACCAGTAATAACTGTACATCTGTGGACGCATTCTGAGGGAAAAAATGCATCCATGTCAACCAGAAATTTAGCGTTGGGGTGGCGCAGTGGCAGGGTATTTGGCTCAGAGGTCCTGGGTTCAAATCCACGGTCCCCTCATTTGTCCTGGTGATGTTGTGCCCTTTTGCATGACATTCCTCATTTCACTTACTATATAGGTGAAAATGTGTGCCTAGCTTCAGTTAGGAACGTCCCTCGGATAGGACGTTAAATGGAGGTTCTGTGTTTGAGGACAGCCACACCTTGAGCAAGTAAAAGAACGCATCGCACTGATAGAAAAGACTAGGGTCCTTCCCGTGTGAGTGGATTATATAAATCTATCCAGGTGTGCAGCTAGTACTGTTTAGTTTGAACATGGTGTGCTATGCAAGATTTTCCTAATTTTTTTGGAGGGACCTGCCAATACACATGGTAGATTTGGATATTGCATCACCATTCTTTATTTTCGAAGCACACTAAGTTAGCTGTTTGGCACCCAATTCCCTATTGCTTACAGAGTTAGGCAGCAGGGAGAAGGTTAAAAGACTTACAATAAAGAGCTAGGGTCATGACAGTCGTAGTCAAACTTCAGTCAAAAGTGATCATGCTTGGGTCTTAAAGAAAAGGTCAAGGTAAAAGAATGGTCAAGGTAGATTGGTGGCCTTTTTTTTTTTATAGACAAAGTTCTTGGGTCAATCTATAAAAAGAAAAATAATCTACAAGACCACCAAAAAGTGTCCACAATGGCCTGATGGTCTTTTGTAGAGATCACTAGTAGGTCAAAGTACAATTTAGAACAAAGTAGTCTGTAGTATGCTGACTGCATGGGATCTACTGTGTTTTCACATATAATCCCTCGTGTGAAAGCAACATTTTTAGTAGTCTGGCTTAAACTTACAATCTCTTGACAGAGGGTCTGCGTGCTGATTTCCATGGGGCGTAGGCAGCCTATTTTGATAGTAGACTTAAAAGATAAAGCCATCATATACACGTAATTCGTAGCAAGGCGACCAAATTTTGCGTAGTTGCCTTCCTTGATTTTAGCGTAATACAAATCTGATTCTTCTCAATTCAGTGTTAAGTGCTGTACAGACCCCCCCCTTGCAGAGCCTCATAACAGTGTGATGTCACAGATTGAGATATTCTTACTTACCTGTTCAATATTTCTTAACCATTTTGCCAAGTCGATGAAAGAATTTTCCCCTGTTATGTCGTACATCAGTAGGATACCCTGTAGTGTGAACAAGAAACGATTAATAATTCATACTGGCTATATCAATACAGATACAGAAAACACAAACTAAAAATTTGACACAGAGAGATGGGACAATAAAAGTGGCATCGTGTAATGGCGTAATGGTTAGGCTGTTTGGCCCCGAACCCAGACCTCCTGGGTTCAAATCCTCTGACATTACACCGATTTTATGCCCTTAGGAAAGGCCCTAATTAATTTCCTAACTTCACCCGGGTGTAAAAATGGGTACCTGACTTCAGTTGGGGAGGTAAAAGGCAGTGGAAGAAGAGGGTTGGGCTCTGCCTTCCAATACAGTGCCTTAGACAAAGTGGATAACAACCCACTGCCCCTACAGCCTCAAAAAGGACTACATTTCATGTACCTTCACAGTAATTATACAGAGAAAAGACAAAAATACCTGCATCATTCAAGGATGAAAACATCAATCTCAAATTAAACATATGATTTCCATGCACGCATGATTTTAGTTCACAATCATAATCAAATACAACAGACTTACTGTAGCACCCCTGTAGTACGCTGTTGTTAGAGTGCGATACCTTTCCTGTCCTGCTGTATCCCTGAAATACAGTTACGGTAATTACGTAAATATGTAAATTAAAGCAAAAGAGTACAAAAATGTACAGAAGCCAGGGCTTATCCCACCAGGGCAACCCTACTAGCTAAAAGTTATTACAAAGGGTTATATATATTAGCCCTGGTAACTGAACAATATATACAAAATTCAATAAAAACGTTCACATTTATTCTCCAAGCTGAGGCTTCGGTCGCGTAGGGTAGGAGTGTCCGGGATTTTCTACGTCTACCTCCCTTCACCTCTGCGAGATAACTGAACGCATCAAGCCTTTTAAATTTAATTATTTTGACACATTAAGTTCATTTTGTAAGTAGGTGCTAAGTCTGCCAAGGGAGTGTAGTGTTTTTGCCCTCGCACTACGGGTGTTTCCGGTCTGCCGGTCCAGGAACGCAGTGACCCACTGTATACGTTTGGGAAAAGGAAATGCTGGTATAGAACTACTCTAAATTGTTCAGTGTAAGTCGATAACTACTTTATTTTGCTAGTTTAAAGAAAAACGCTGAAAAAATGACAAAGTCTTTCTGTAAGGCTTCGAAATATCCGGCTACTGATCGTGCAACTGTATATATATTTACTATGATACAAAGTTCAAGCCAGGAAGTTGTCTACCGTACACGCATTCTTTTGATTATTTCCTTGTATGCCATTGTGGTGTCTTTAGAACCACAAAAACAACCACAATCTTTGTCAAAATCACTGCTGCTGGGCCTAATAGCTGACGGCCACGCAGATGGCCATTTTCCGCTGACCGCATGTAGCCGTAATTGCAATCCACGTACATTTTTCCCATGTCAGTATATCTGGTTCAGCCTCAGATTGGCATGTACAAAATGTATACAGTACAGTTTATTTTTTAATGTAATTATACATCTCATTTATATAATTATGTAATTTCTTTAAAAACACTTATTATCATGTGTAAAAAGTTTACTACGTTACGATGCTTTCAATCTGGCGGGAGCCATTCAGAGTGATTGTAGGGGAGACCGCGGGGTGCCCGTCCAGCTGGCTGCACACTGTCCCAAGTTGCCGGATCCGCGTTAATCCCCGGGCAGTAAAACTCTTTGCCTAACGATAAATTGGTGGTACGCAGGGAGGGGCAGCGACACTGATTCTGAAACGATAGTCCCGCCCTTATGCGTTTGTTTGTTTGTGCCTTTATTTACTCTCGAAATATGCTCTAATCGGCCTTCAGGGCCGCTTTTCATAGAGGTCGAGATGAGGGGATGTCAAGGGGTCAACATAACAATAAATAACTAAAAGTTTGTACAAACAAGGTGAATCGAAATTATATCAATAATACAAAGAATAGATAAATAGTGAATACATAAAAATATCAAATAATAATTCATCAAGTCATTAATCGATAAGTCGATAATCGTTCATAAGGGTCAGTTACTGAGTCTTTTAAAGGTTGCAATAGAAATTGCTGCCCTAGCGTCCCTAGCGTCACATTATCTCGCAGACGTGAAGGGAGAGGGGCGTAAAAAATCCCTTACACTCCTACCCTACTCGACCAAAACCTCTGCTTGGAGAATATTCACAAAGCACATTGAGACGTTTAGGACTTAATACATATGAAGGCATAGAAATAAATCAAATAAAATAAACACATCCATATTCAAAGGACATGATTTAGAATTCTAAATTAAAGTCTTAAATAAAACTCACCATATCTGCAACTTGCATGGCTCACCGTCCAATTTGACCATTTTCTCTTTGAAATCTATGCCTGAAATTTGAAAAAAAAAGACCATTACAACTCTATGGCATTGATGTCAATTGCCTAAATATATATTAGATGGATGTTGAAAGGGTAAATTATTTCCAGGCAGATGTTGGCTTTGGCTCTGTGAAAGAAGAAAGGAGGAAGAAACATAAAATGACTCAAAAACACATTTAAAGCTGCACCACACATCTGCTTGGAGATTAGAATGAGTGTCAAGTAGATTTTTCAGGCGGTGCATTACATCAAATATGAAAGTGGAACTTTCACAGCTGTTGTGTTATGTTGACCTACTTCATGTATGTTGAAATTAAGGGTTTATCCATTTTAACAGATGATCATGGCAGAAATATTGGCATTACTGATGAATATGAATAGAATTTAGAAGGGTATGGGGTGCTAGGTCTTGTAAAGCTCTTCTTGAAAAACTGTTACACAGTTTAGTATTATGCTTTGTTGGTCAACAAAACACACATTCTTATCAGCGTTGTCAAACAGTAGAATACCTTTCACAGTGGGTCGTTACCATGTTAGGGTTCAAAGACATGCAATGGCTGTCCGCATATTGGTTTTCTTACCTATCAATAATTGCAATTCATTGAGATCTTTGTTCAAAACAAATACAAATTTTGATAAAAATGTGTACAAAATTCACTGACTAGAAGGTATGCATTGAGGATTCAAGATGGGAGGGGGGCTCTCCAAGCAGAGGTTGTTGGGAACAAAGAATTGTATTAATCATTAAAAGCAGCCTTGTCAAAACAAGGCGGCAGGCGGCTATTTTCACCGCCTACTTTCAATTTTGTGCCGGCTACTTTTGTGTAGAATTTTAATAAAAAGCACAACTAAATTTTAGTTACAAAAGTTAAGTTTTAAAATGCACATAAATGTTACCCAGAATATACCAAAAACCATATTTAGGGGGTCTCAATTTACAATTTTTTTAGGGGGAGGCCCCCCAGACCCCCCTACGGGAGGGGGAGACCGTACCCACCCCCGCGAGCGACTTCTTTGCTCGCATAGGGCCACTACAGGGCCCGCCTGTTACTTTTGGATATAAGCCTCCTACTCTAAAATTTTGTGACAAGGCTGAAAAGAGAATGTTTTTCAAGACTTACTTCTAAGGCTGGAGAAATTGCGATGCATTTTACCTTAAGTCTAACAATGCGTTTAGAAGCCAGCTACCAAAAATGTATTTTAAAAAAAATCAAAAGTGTTCATGTTTGCTATCGCTGTTTCTACCTTTGGCCACAGCAAGTATTTTTTTTGTATGTCATCAATGGGCTCATTACTTTTCACCTGATTTTGAAAAAAAAGCACAATAAATTTTGTTCCCTCCAGAGATGGCCAACGTGACTTCCTTATTTTTACAAACACCTTTGAAACAATTTTATTGAGCTTTTGGGGCCATTTTAAGACCAAAAACAAATATTCTAGCCCCTGGTGTCCTGGTATGAAAACCAACAGACCTGAAATTTAGCAGAGTTGTGCAATGGGATATTTACTGTACCAGTAAGGATTTATAATTATCTTCAGTGAGTAAATTTGCTACCTGAGCACTGTTTGGCTCTAGTATAAATACAACTTAATCTCCTTTCCCGCCCAGACATCCAAACAATGGCGACAGAATTAGCCAACAAGTTACTGAATAACTGGGTCTTGAATTACATGAAGAAGCCCTTGGTCAAAAATTTTTACAGCTAGAGGTTTGAATGTTGAAAGTTATTTCAACATAATTATCATATAAACAACTGTGGCTGTTGTGTCCAAAATGGGACAGTGCTTATAACTTTGTTCAGACACCCCTGGTACGTTAGAGGATTTATACGTATACCTTTTACGGATTAGGGTTAAGCAGGTATTGCGAAAGCTTTTCAAATTTGTTCTTACTAGACGTGGTACGCATTTGTGCGCATGAAGCCTAAGATACGCAAAACAAAATGGCCGATGCTGAAATCACGCAAGCACGAGCCACCAAGAGTTAAACACCTAGAGAGACATTAGCCTCGTAACTGAACCAAGCGAAACTCAGCACCAAGAGACCACGTCCAGCGATATAATAGACGTTAAGCAAGGACAACAACAACAACAACAACTGGCATGGTACATACTTGAATCATGATACATTTTGTACTGTAATGTGACTGTCAGTAAAACTGAAATCAGTACTGTCCCGTATCATCTTAGTTATCTCGGTTGTTTCAGTTTGCTATAACTAGTATAAGGACTTCATTTATTAATCATAGATTAAATCAAAACATTCCAAAATACCTATCATTGTGAAACGTTACATTTAAGCTTATAACATTCATATTTTCCTAATTAGTAATGCGCATACACATGATACACATGTGATTATAAAGTGTTTATTTTGAATTTAAACCTAGATTTGCAATTTATAGTTGGGGAAATGAATTTTTGTTTACCTGTGATAGTGAATTGCCTGAGGTAATAACATAATTATTTTTCGGATCTTGTTTCGCAAGGAACTAGTTGTCTTCAATTTAAGATTTTAAGATAATTCTATATGATCTAGCTTCTAGGCTTTAATAATTGACAAATAAAGGTAAACAATGTTACGCAAACCTTACTTGCAGACGAATTTTATTGGGTGTTTTACGCAATTTTGTAGTAATTATTACGTTTAACATTTGAACAGAACATTGTCAAGCCTGTGGTCAACAACTTGAGACTTTCGTGATCATTTCTTGACCTCTGTGACCCTAGAACAAACTGTTTTATACCGAAAAGATAACATAAAATAAACAAACGAGTTTGCATTTGATAAGTTTTGTAACGTTATGTCAACACTTGAAACATGAGTGTTGGAATTTTCGTCCATTTGGAAGAAAATTAAGGTTTTTAGCTCACCAATGGTTGAAATATAGCTTTCTAGGAATCCTCCTCCACAGAATCTGTGTATAAAGCAGGTTTTTCCGACGTCGACGTCGCCTAAAACCAGGATTTTGTAGATCGGAGGTTCGTCTGCTGGACCGGCGGCCGCCATCTTTGTTTTCACACTGGGATTATGTAAAAGACGGAATGACTCGTAATGACGAAACACGGATACGAAACCAATACCGTTTCGTGGGAACAGAATAGAAAAACCCAAAGTTGGTGGGGAAGATTGTGACGGTAAACGGGGCACATGATAAAACGGTCACAATCTTTCCCACCAACCTCTGCTTGGAAAGTAGAAAAAGAGGGCTCTGTCGTAATTCAGCATACTGTGACGTTAAAATAACATATTTCATTGGCGCATGTGCAAACCTATTCTAGCGATGGGCGCCGGCCGCGCCGCCATGTTTTTTTTTTTTTTTTTGGTTTGTTGGTGCCGTGTTTTTTTTTGCTTGTTTGTTTCTGGTATGTCACATTGCACTCAATCTTTCTTGTATAAATAGTAGCAACTTTGCTGGTACCTAGATTTTGTGTGATTGTATGTACAGTACTTGAATTGTGCTTAAGATGTGTTGAAAATGATTTAACACTGAACAAGACTAAGTTGGTAGCAATAAGTAACAAATAAGAAGAGTAATTTTTCTATCTTGATGAAATCAATGTTATTATCTAATTAACACACATAATTGCTATGGGCATGTTCTTTAAAAGAAGCTTATTAACATAATCTATACAGAAACTTATATTTCCCTTTTCGTAAATGCTACGGATGTCATATTGGAGGTATGGTCAGCTTTATGTGTGTTATGCTAATGAGAACCTCATTTTCATAATTTATGCACATTCCCCTTACACTAAATGCTACGGATGTTATATTGGAGGTGTAGGTAGCCTTAGGAGAGGTGAATACAATTGAATGCGCGTTATGCTAATGATGTCGACCTCATTTGCATTATTAGTCTTTTTTTACATTAATGATAATGTTGTTGGGATTTTTGTGAAAAAAACAACAACTTATGTGTTTGTCTCTCCATGTCCTTTTAAGGTTTATAAATGCAGCTGGCCCATTGCTATCAAATCACAGGTTGTGCGCCAGGAGGGCCTGCATGCCCTTTTCGTAAGCCGTGATCGTGCCGTTTATTCATTTATTTATCTATTTATTCGTTTGCCCGACTAGCAGTGGCTGCACAATATATACATAATAGGATAAAATGGTCACATTGGTTAAAAAGGAGCATCATACCGGCATGAAATCTCAAAAGTAATATACATTCTTTAAATAACACACTATTAAATCTAGAAAGGGAGTAAATTCACTATCTAGCTACCAACTGGTAGTGCAGTCTAGTTCTGAGTTGTAAAATGAGTGTACACTGGAGCATGGTAAGTTCTTACTAGGAGTGCGGAGTTTAGACAGAGAATGGGTCCCCCGGGACTTCCATGCCATAGTTTTGAAAGTAGACAGTGAGGGGGCAGTCCGTGTGTCGGATGGGAGGGAGTTCCACAGTTGGGTGGCTCTGTGGAAAAAGGCCTTCTGAGTTCGCACACTTTCAGGGATTTGCATAGAGAGGTTATTTAGTCTCCGTAATCCTTATGCAGCCGCGCGCCCAAAACCAACGTAATTCGTATTAAATCGGTACTCTCCAAGCAGAGGTTGGTGGGAAAGATCGTGTCCATTTTATCATATGCCCCGTTCTTCGTTCGCTGTATATGATAAAACGGTCACGATCTTCCCCACCAACCTCTGCTTGGAGAGTAGTAATCGGTGCATCAGCCATAACGTGTAATTGGTCACTTTCATTCTACGTACAGCGTAGGCAGTTACCTTTGTGCAACGTAAAACGTAATCTATGAATTACTAGTAAAGCGTAGGCTGCTTTCCAGCAAAGTCTCCGAGCAAAATTGCCCCTCAAAATGCAGGAAATAGCATTTCAGAGGGTTAAGATGTAAAAAAATTCCCGTGAAACATGCCCCTGGACCAATCTAAAATTGTCGCATTTGCGGGGCAGAAAATATGTTCTGAGGGCGTCACCCCCAAATATCAAGCTGAAAACATCGTGTATTTTTCAATCATAGGGATGCCAGAAAACATAGCTTAGTCTGCAAGCCAACTTTATCCCTCAAAATGCATGAAATAGCGTTTCAGAGGGTAAAGATTTCATTATTTTCTCGGGGCGCATGCCATCGGACCGACCTCGGATTGTTACACCTCCGGTGAAAATTAACATATGTCGGGAGGGAAAACAAAATCTAGCTTAATGCCTTGTGTGCGTTGTGTTTACGTTTGAGCAGGTCGGGATTTCACAATTTCCCCTGAGAAGCATTCCCCTGGACTCCCTACAATCGCCGCGCCTCCGACTAAATATATGTCGGGCAGGAGGGCGTGGCGCATGAAACCCTTGCGCACTTTTTCACTTATAGAAATGTCACCAAACTAAGCTTAGTCTACCAGGAAAATTTGGCACTCAAAATCAAGGAAATAGCGTTTTAGGGGGTCAAGATTTAATCATTTTCCCCATGCAGGAGCATGCCTTCGGTG
Source organism: Branchiostoma lanceolatum (assembly GCF_035083965.1). Taxonomy (NCBI): domain Eukaryota; kingdom Metazoa; phylum Chordata; class Leptocardii; order Amphioxiformes; family Branchiostomatidae; genus Branchiostoma; species Branchiostoma lanceolatum. Next base: position 3,555,619 of record NC_089740.1, read on the forward strand.
CTCTACGTGGTCATACGGTCAGCAATATTTTCCCCTCCCGTCCCATACGAAATTTCCTGCCGCCGTCACGGCTACTCATCATTAGTTCTACCGTTTAGTGTGGTCATAAACAGATTCATGGTCAATCAGTAGTTTGGACGCAGAGCTAGATAAATCGAATTAAAAGTATTACGGTTGGTTGTGAAGCCTCACGATTTAACGTAATTCGTCATCAGCTCTGAGAATTTAACGCAATTCGTAATCACTACTCCCCAATGGCCCCATGCAGACCCTCTTGTAGCGCAGATGACTTATCGGGCGAAAGACTCATTTGAGTGACATTTAATTCCATTAGACAGGTAACCAATCCGGGTAAAGACATCACCAGAGACAACCAATAGGGACATACAAAAAGTGCATTTTTCCAACCAATCACAAGCCAACTTGTCTAAGTGAGATTTAATTTCATTAGACAAGTAACCAATCCGGGGAAAAACATCACCAAAGGCAACCAATAGGGACATACAAAAATTGCATTTTTCCAACCAATCATAAGCTAACTTGCCAGACCAATCACAGGCTTGGGTACTTTTCAAATGCATGTCTCCCAACTGTAGAGCTTCATTCGCGGCCAGCTCAAGCTTGGAAATGGCTGCACGTCTCTTCCTCTCGAGACCGTCCGGGGCTGCCCACCGGGCGATGATAGCAGTCCGCCTCGGGACTTGCCCCACGCCTCTCCGTAACTGTTCGTCCATGGCGCGCGGTCCTTCCAGCCGCGGCTACTCGGCCATGGATGAACGGGGTCAGTCCCACATCTACAAGTTGTAGATTGCCTTTATGGCGGGTCTTCTGGCGCGGCCATGACATCCGACAGTAAGTTTAAACTTCTTTACTATTACAGTATATTCTTGAGACCGCAGGCTCTTGTTTAAGGCGTCTAAGCTGTGTTAGTTAGCGTTTCAATGAAGCTGTGTTGGTAGGATGCACTGACTAAAAGAAATATGAAGAAAGGTTCTGTGCTTGCCAGCACAATTCAAATGTTCAACTGTAAAGATGTCTGTTCAACCGTCTTTGTTCAACCGTCTTTGTTCAATTGTCTTTTTTCTTAGGAAATTATTATCCATTTGTCTCTGAGCATTATGCTTAGCAGAAAATGCTTGTCGCAGTCTACTAGTACATTGCTTGGAACTTATTTGTTGGTTGGTTGATTGATTATTACATGCAGTTTTATATTTTTATCAGAAGTGTCCAGTATTATAACTGTATGTCACATTCTCACACGCTATTGTCTTTTGTGTCTGTTGCAGCAATGGTTTGGAGGCACTATAAATGTCTGGACCGTGGACGAACCTGGACAGCAACACTGAAGGTTCCTTGCGACAACATCCAGGGCATCGGCTGGTACCACATTTGACAATGTGAGCATTACCTGTGCTGAATTATTTGACAGCAGGCTCTGCTTTAAGTATTAGTTGATGGTGATATGATTCATAATGAAAATGATTCTGTAATTGGGCATACATATGGTTTGTGCTTTGGCACTGGTCCACTGTATACATTTTTCCATAGGAGATATTTACTGTGGGTCAATATATCAAAGAATGTCTAGATTTTAAAACCAATTGTGTAAGTTATATGTTGGACTCAACATGTTGATTTTTTTTCATATTCATTCACACACATTTATGTATACTAGTAGGTTGATTAATTTGCATCCACTTGACTGTTTGTATGCACTATCATGTAGAAGACCTTACAAAAGTCGCTGTACTTTTGTTGTGTTGATTAAAAAATCTGTTTATCTTGTATTTGAACTTTTGGTCATGCACAAATTTGGTCTATATGATGAGAGATGTCCAGTTCTAATAAGCTAGTTCACGGTTGCGAGTATGCATGTGCAGTGTCAAAGGTAAAGGCCCCTGGCTTGTAAACGGTGCTCGTCTCGACATTGTCTTGATTTTCATAACACTTATGCCCAGACAGTTCTGTTTACGTCTCGGGGGCCTTCACCTTTGACACTGCACATGCGTAGTACCAACCATGAATTAGCTTATTGTACGTCACATTCCCAACTAAGCCTTTTGTGTTTGTTGCAGCAGATGTCTGTGTGTACACCCTGGCCCTGCTGTAGAAGTTGAACGGATTGAAGACAAAAGAAAGCGAGGAGACTGTTGATTGTGAGTAGAATTTGTACAACCAATAAGGTCGGTACAACTTACTCCAACTTGACCGCGACATAACTTTTTGTTCAGGCCAGTGGCACTGTATTTGAACTGAGTTTACCCATGCCAGTTTTATCAATTTTGACCGGTCAAATCCTGATTGCCAACAGTTTGACCTGAGTTTAGATATCTTTCTACTAATACTCCTGCATATTACTTTGGTCACCATTTCCACTCATAGCCTAGTGCCATATATAGCGTTTGAATTAGAACAAGGTGAGAAGATGTTTGGCTCAATTTTGTCCTAATTCCTTCGTGTGTTTGACTTTCTTGTAGCTCAAGAAGCTTGGAAGCAGACATCTCTTAGGACTTATTCTGCTTAGAGGTTGTCGTCCAACGTCAAATACGCCATCTGCACGGTGACAACTAGAAAGACCGGTGCTCGTGTGTACCAGAGGACCTTTAAGTGTTTGCATTGTTATCAAGGGAAGCAGTTTGAAGTGTACAATGTTTCCGCAGAACTGGGCTGGGATTGACTCATCATTGGCGTGATGGGAAGTTAATGATTTGTGATGTTGCATTTGTAGCTTTCACTTAACGTACGATTCCCTCTGTGTACCTGAGGGGTTGTCGGCAGGGCTAGTCATGATCTCTTGGTTGATGGTAGGGTGCTTGACGTGTGTTTTGTTGACATCCTAAGCTATGTTGTTGGGAGGGGGTTGGGGCATTTTGTGAGTTGTGGCTACTTTTTCATGCAGGGCTTCAGTCGGTTTCTGTTGTGTACAGGCCCGGTGCGATTGGTTGTTTCAGTTTCTGTGGCTGTATCGATGGCTGAGATTGTTAGCGGAGTGATTGTAAAGTTTGTGGTTTCAGAGAATAGGGATTTTCCTGTTTCTGTTAGCTTATAACTGTTTGGACTCTTCTACCATCTGTTGTCTTTTCTGTTTATGTGGTGGTCAGTGCGTCGTCGGGAACCTAGACCACGACATAATTTGCCTTGTGTCATATCTTGGAGTCCCGAACCAAGATATTGGCACAGGGCCGGAAAGGAAGGCAGGTTGTTGGAGAGCCTGAGTAGTTGTGAGCTAACAGAACCCGGAAAATCTCTGTTCACTGAAACACCGAATTTTGCAGTTACTCCGAGAGCAATCCCGGCTATCGGCATAGTTACAGAAACTGAATCTGCCAATTGCATCAGGTCTGTGTACTACAGAGACTGGCTAGAGCCCTGTATGGAGAAGTCGCTACTGCTTTTGAAATGTCTTAACCCCCGCCAGCAATGTCACTCAGGGTGTCATCAAAATGTGCTCAACACCTTGCCATCCATCAAGAGATCATGATTCTCTCTGCTGATAATGCTTCAGGTATACCCTCAAACCTACTCTTGGTTGAACCTAGAACTGAAATGACAATCACAAATCAAAAACTTCCTGTCACGCCCCCAGCAGTCTGTAGATGAAGTTCTTGTCAATGAGCTTTTATGGAATGCAAAGTGTACACTTTTACTGCAATCATGTATACATGTTGTGTTCATGTTATGCTTAAGGACACATTTCCAAAGCTTGGGGAATGAAAAATGATGCAAAACACACAAAACGTAAAAAAAGTACTCCTTACCATAAATTATATATAATATTCTTGATATGCATTTTTCATTCTTTCTTTTCTCAAACAGCCTGGTCGGGCCCCGGCTTGGAAATGTGACCTAGCATTAGATATATCTAGTTAAGCTTAATATTTGTTAGGTAGGGTTAAATTTAATTCTTTTCTTGTCTTTGCATTTTTTTTTTAAATTGTGTAGATGTTGATAATGCCTATTTATGGTACGAGGTAGTTTGTAGCCATCTATTTCAAGTCCTATTGAAATTTTGGCTACTTATTTAATGGCTTAGGCTGACGTTGGAACACACACTACATACAAACACAAACTAACACTCACATACTAATGCACACACATGCACACAACCTCAACATACTAACACAAACACATTAACTATCTGTCAGATGCCTTAGCCTTTAGCTGCAAAATAACTTTAAAATACAGTCCAAAAAGGTTCCAAGTTTCCTCTGTACCATGCTTTTCCATTATCAGCATTTACTACATACTTTTTTTTAGGTTAGTTAGCATATTTAGCTTAGTAATAATGAGGATTTTAACTTAATTAGTTAGCATTTTTAGCATAGTTAGCTTTTGAACTTGGTATATTTTCCATATTTAGTTAGCTTTTTTAGCTTAGCATTTTAAAACATTTTAGCTTAGAAGAAGAATTGTGAAATAGCTAGCTCAAAAATGCTTAGCTGAGAATTTTACAATTTTTTTCTACGCTAATAGCATGTTTAGCTTAGACTCATGAGCCATTACTCTACAAGCATAGGTTCGGCTTGGCGACATGAATAAAACCGGACAAAAAAGAAAGTCCAACAAAAATGCCTGAAATGTAAAAAATACAGCCGGAGCCGACCTTTGCTTGGAGAGTAATGAGCCACTGTCAGACTTCCTGAACGTTTACAAAAACTGTTTTGTTTAGAAGATAAGAATGTGCTTTGTGTCTATGTCACGTGCACTGTCAGCACTGGTAGTCAAATTATGTACTGTGCTTTGATGGCATCTAAATTTGTAGCATTTGTTCTATTATGCTTTAATGTGGCTTCTTGTTTACATTCTTTGTGATAAGGTCTTTTGTTCACAATCAGCTGTGGTGTGTATCTAGTAGTACAAGACTGGCCACCTTGTCCAACAAAAATACTTCAGAGCTTTGTGATCAAAAGTATTTTCCTCAGTACACTTTGCTTTCCTCTGTTTTGTAAACTGCAATAAAATAAACAGTTTGAAACCAGGTGTGTAGTTACTTTTTCACATTTTGAGGGAAATTGATACTTTCTCCCTTCCCACCTTCAAACTAGTTTGTTATTTTGTCAATATGATAGATTAACTGTGTCATATTTCCCTCCCAATACACGGAGGAAATATAATTGTTTTGTTAATTGTTGGCGTGTTCTTCTGCCAAAGCCCAAGTAAATGTAGGGTTCAAGCTCCAATCCTGGTATTGAAGAAAGTCTTGTTCACACTTAGTTTTTATATTTTGAGAGAACATCAGTCAGCGTTGGGATCAAAAGTATTTTCCTCTGTACACTTTGCATTCCTCAGTTTTGTTAACTGCAATCTAATAAACAGTTTGAAACCAGGTGTGTATAGTTGCTATTAAACATTTTGAGGGAAATTGATGCTTTCTCCCTCCCCCCCTCCCTCAAGCTAGTTACTGTTATTCTGCCAATATATCATAGATTAACTTGGTCACTTGTTATATTTCCGTCCCTATATGTTTTGCTTTGTGGTGGTCTTCCTCTTTTATTCTGCCAAAAACCAAGTAGATGTAGGATGGTAGCTCTAATACTGGTATTGCAGCAAGTTATATTTTCCTTATGGTACATGCTATGGATGCCATATTTGAGGTGTGTGTACCTTTAATAAGGGTGAGTACAGCATACCTGAAGGAAAACGCAAGGTAAACCATTTTCGTACTTGCCCTCCGTTCCCACCGCCGCTACTTCACCTACTATCAAAAGGACGTCATTCATAAAATTACTTGGTGTAGCCTAAGTGTAATTCTCCCACGACGCCCTTCAGACACTTTCAATAAGGGAGACAATTTTTGACGTCATCATCAAATGCATGGTCAGTTCCGAAGCTTTTCAGACAGTGTTGACTGAATAATCTAGTCTAAGGGTTGGATAATATATTGTACACGGACTATTTTCCTTCGCTGAGCATGCGCAGGCCAAGTACGAGACAGACCTTACAATATTGAATCAAAGGCGACGGCTAGCAGTCGTTAATGCTGCACCAATGATGTACCGCCATCGAACACATGTTTCTATGGATCAAAAGCGTCACCTAGCAGCCATTGCTAGTACTGCAACTGACTAGCCCTATAGAAACTTTGTTTCATGATTCAAAAGCGTGGCCTTGCAATATATTTTTAGAACTTCATTTTTTTTGTTCTATTTGAAAGCATTGCATGCACCTTTAACGCTTTAAGATATACGTACGCTTTACCTAAGATAGACCGACATCCTACATTTTCTCAAAGAGAGCGATAGACTAAGTATAGATGTTCATACTTCCCCTTGGCCATGCATTTCATCAAACTTAAACAAGTGCCAGTCTCAGAAATTTAAAACAAGCTTGAGTTTGTCAATTTCAATAGCACAAAAAGGGAAAATCTATATATTCAACAGCGGTGGTGTTCAGCGTCAAGGAAAGGCTTGTTTGTGTGTAGATTGTGCTCTATCACAAGACAGGTGTGATTGTGTGTCATACATGTGTTTTGATTAAAGTGTGTGCATGCTTGCGTATGTTTGGGTATGTGTGAGCTTAAAGTTTTTAACATTTAGAACACTTTGCCTGCTTTTTTCTGGACAACTGGCCTGATTAGAATTGTATTTTAGTTATGGGAGTCTAACCCTCTTCTTTAGAAGTGAGAAACTTAAAGGACTAACATGCCCTTGTCATTTAAGGATATTCGCAATAGTACCTCCATGTATCATGAGCGCCACCTAGCGGTGTTAACTAGAACTGCAATAGTTCGCAGTGAGGCGTGGTGGTGTAGAAAGCACCTTGTTGTGTACGTTTAGCCTTGTAGAAATGTATGTATAGCATATGAAAGGCCAATAGACCCCCGTGTGGGACTAATTGATGCACATCGATAAACCTACACGTCGAATGTCGTATCATCTGAGGTTCCAGTCCAAAATGAGTTACTAGTATTTAATCTTTTTTGACCAATGAGATTGAGGCATCTTTGACCGTACATAGTTGCAGTTCGATTACGAATTGCTAGGCGACGCCTTTGATCCATGAACATGAAGATGCTTTAGCCTAAAATCTTAACAGCCAAAAATTGATAAATACAGCTCTCTAGATCTGCAATGAAGCAAGATACTTTTTTTGTGGTAAATGCAATTTAGACACACGCCTGTTTCTGGCTCATAGCCCTCAACCTACCAATACATTTTTGCGACGAATCTGGACCTCATTCTGTATTGCTCATAAATATATTTCATTCTAGTCCTTTTTTGTAATTAATATACACATACTGTTTCAATTAGCTATGACAAATTTTTTGACAAGCTGCAGTGTCAATAATTCATGCTCATTATCATAATGTATGCAGAAAATTAGGAAAACCCGAATTTTGCTTTGAAATGTTGATTTTTTTTGTTTGTGTTGTGGTTAGGGTTGACAGGAATATTAGGTGTAATTCGAAAGATTATCTAAGGCTGTGAGTGCTCCCCTTTGCTGTCACTTCTAACACTGTATATGACATTGGAAGTGACGGAAATGGCAAAATATTGCCCAGAAAACCAAAAATTAATCGTTTTGAAGAGGTGTATGCCAAAAATGTGAATAGTTATCCAAGGCACATATGCACCAAATTTCAGGTCATTCGGCTGGAATACCAGGGCGCAGGAGGCCAAGATATACATTTTTGGTCTATGAATGGCAAAACAAACTCAATAAAACCACTTTAAAGGTCTACATCGAAGAAATAAAAATAAAACATCATTGGGTATTTGCCGACTCTGCCTTTGTGCCAAATTTCAGGTCACTTGGTCCAAACATGACAGAGATGAATCGATTTAAAGATTTGCCAGAAGGAGAAGGAGACAATGAGGATAATTTGCACTTCATAATGTACATCTCAATCTAAACTAGCTTCATACTAAATGTCATGGAAAACCTTCTTTCCTTTGTTCATTTATCCTCCTTAGAAGATTTTCACAATAACGCGCCTGCAGTTCCAGAGCAAGCTGCTAGGGAGCCCAAATCGACACCACTTCTTTATTACATCTGCCACCAAAAAGCAAGACCATAGCACGTCCAGGTAAAATGATACAAAAACCGAAGTTCTGCTGCAGTACCAAGGTCACCTACCAGGGGGCCCAAATTGACCTTGATGTCTGGCTTGACAACACCCGCCCACATACGAAATATCATCATAATCCGTCGAGAGGTTCTTGAGTTATACTGACTAGAGTAGTCCGGAAACACAAACAGACAGACAAACAGACAGACACACCCAAAACCATATCTCGATTTTTCATGGAGATAACAGTATGTTTAGCCCATACATATGGGCGAAACATAATAATAAGTGCAAGTAAAATTGTTATTCACAGGAATACCCTGTCAAAAGTCGCCGTACTTTTGTTGTGTCAGTAATGATTGTTGTTACATTGTCACATTATTTTCACAAAGGGGAGAGATTCACAGCGTCCTAATGTAACGCCTTTCTTTAAATGTGGAGACTCAAATTCATCTAACAGCTACCGACTATTCTCTTCTTAGTGTTGCCTGGCCCAGCATGTCAAAACAGAACGGCCAGCTCGCCTATAATTAACTGATTTAAACCTTGGTCTGCTGGATTTCAAGAGAAAAGAATATGCCCCCACTACTGAAGTACCCCTACACCTTTGAAGCAAAGGGTACTGGTTTGATATTGCTCATTTTAATTTACTTCGCTTTACAACAACCGCTCGGGGTTCAACGTATGCAGGCCCTCCTACAACGTACGCAATTGTCGTCGACCCGACAAAAGTCAGGGCTAGCATACAGAACAAGCATATGCATGTGCAAACCGACAATTGTACTTAATGCATTTGGAATTAGGTCGTAACCTTACACAAGCCTGTTTTGATAACGTCATAAAACATATCAATATTGCATGATTCCTAAGTTATACTTTAAGTTGTTTTACACGAACTGAAAGAAGAAAGAGAATATAAGGAGTAAAACTTAAACGTATCAAAACACTACATGTTCAATCGTTAATCTCGTAAATGAGAGGTTTTTTGAATGGGTCAGAAGGGAATAGTTGTAAAGTCTGCTTGGTAATGATTAAACACACTGTATATATACTATTTAATGAGCACGTCATGAGGAGATGGCTGCCAAAGTTCTCCTCTGGGAACCTGATGCAAAGAGAAAAAGGGGACGACCGAACCTGACACTTAAGAAAGTCTTGGAGGAGGAGGTTGGGTTAAAGGACTACAACCTGCTAGCCGCCATGCTTGATAGAAATGCATGGTTAGACATTGTGAATGGCACCTCGTATGAGGACGACCTGAACTGAACTGAACTGATATATACTAGTAATAAATACAACCTTTCCCACCGCTTTTTGTGCATATGGGTGGTGTCATTGCTTCGTACAGGTCATTACAGTTGAGGGTTCTATGTTCCTGTGGCGCAAGCGGTAACGCAACCCCGCAATCTGGATCAAATTCCGTGGATCCTAGGGCCCGCGTTCTATCCTAGGGGTCGACTCGAGCTCGTAAATGATGTAAGGTATTGCCCTCGTCATTTCGGATGGTGACGTAAAGCCGGCGGTCCCGTGTATGAGGGAGCTTCGGGCTTAAGCCTCAAGCGTCAAACCTCTGCACGTAAAAGAACCCAACACACTTATCGAGAAGAGTTGGGGTGACCCAGTGTGCTTCACAGGCCAAAAACGCGAGCCGTGGTGAAGCCGCATTGCACTACCAATAGCTACTTGAAAAAGCTTTATGCTTCATCTCTATTAAGGATGACTGCTTTACTTTTTTTATTTCATTGAGAGTGCAATACGGCCACTATTCTCTACCCTTAGGCTATTGAACTGGTCTGTAACTGCGATATGTCTACAGGGGTCTACCGTACACCCTCATTAAATCAGGACCCCTATCGCTCCACGTTACATCGCTCGCCAAAAGGGCCCTGATAAAAACCGACGCCAGACATGGTTCTGGCAACGGGTCAGCTTCCCCTCATCGGAAGCAAACGCGCAAAGAACGTTGGGAAGCTATCAACAAATCAGGTTATGTGTTACATCGTTGCTTTGGTTACCCAAAACAAATGGCTGCCGATAGTTTTCCTTCCGCTATGGAATACTTGTTTGGATTAAAGCGGATGAGTTCGTCAGTCCGCTCATTGCAAAATAAGGCCAGGTCATTAATTATTCATGAGCAAGTGTTGGCGACGTCGCCAGAACCATGTCTGGCGTCAGTTTTTATCAGGGCCCCTTTCGCGAGCGATGTAACGTGGAGCGGTAGGGGTCCTGATTTAATGAGGGTGCTACCGTAGAGCTGAGGACTTCGGACAGCCGACCATATCTAGGGTAGACGTCATAGATAATAAATAAATAAATAAATAAATAAATAAATAAATATCTAGGGTAGACGTCATAATGGACGGCTCAAAATGGAAATAAAAAAGTCCCTACTCAAACACTTGAAAAATCTTTGGGAGTTACACAGTGCAGGTAGGGTCTAAGCACTCCTATTTTGGTCGAAATTTGTTTTAGTTCAGCAACCAATTTGGCGGAAGGACATTGGTGAGTTATTGGGTCCTTCTGGCCCTGAGCGGATGTATATAGGTGGCACTGGGGTAGGGGTTTTCCCCTGCTTTTGGCTTTTCTGGGAGTTTGAGCTGGACAAGTGCCTATTTTCTTTCCACTTTTGTAAAACAGACCCTTCTGACTTTTAGGTGCAGCAGAATTTTTGAGATTAAAGTTTGGGTTAGTACTTTGATGAAACCTCGTATTAACGGTCAGCTGTGTGTAAGATACGAATAAGCGCACATCCACTAGAAATAGAAAAGGGTAGATATAAAAAGCTGCCCGCTCACGAGAGAATGTGTAAGTTTTGTACATGAACGCAGTGGAAAATGAAATACATTTCATTTGCCAATGCCTTCTATATGACGCTGAAAGAAACGAATTATATAAAACAGCTTCCGTAACTTCACCATTTGAATAGCTTACAAAAATTCATATCACTACTAAAATCAACAAACCCGCTTACGATACGAAACGTGGGTCTCTTCATTTTCCACTGCCTTCAAAAAAGAAGTCAAACCCAACCACAACCACAGTCAACTTTACTTATCTTAGAACTTTCACAGTAGACTAGAGATAACTATTTTTGATTCCCTTGTATTTCCATGTACTTGTTTGTCTGCAATTAGCCTTCGGGCATGAACTTGCAAAAAGTTTAACATGGTTTCCTATGAAAGTAGGTCACCATACATAAAATCTGTCCACTAAGGTCGAACCCTGTGGACTTTGAAAGTCACGTGTCGATCACGAGAAACAGCCGTGCTGCGCAGAACGGATATACATAACGAGTTGCTGACTGCGTTTTATTCTATAAAAGCATGGCTACAGTCGTCACCTGGATAGCTGAGTCCGTACTAGAGACTTTACAAGTCTCTGGAATGACTCTGCAGACATTTCTGGTCTTCTGCACGGTCTTTCTTCTGGCGTATATACTCTTGAAGCGCCCAAGAAACCTACCTCCTTACCCGGCAGGACGTGTGCCTGTTCTCGGGCACCTCCTCGCCTTGGGCCGAGCGCCTCACCTCAAGCTGACGGCGTGGAGGCGGCAGTACGGGGACGTCTTAACCGTCAGGATGGGGATGGAAGACGTGGTGGTTCTGAACGGCTATGCTACCGTCAAGGACGCGCTTGCGTCGGAAAAGTTCGCGTCTAGGCCGCCAAACTTCATGCAAGATTCATGCTTCGGTTTCGGAGAAGGTAAAACATTCGTTTCCACTTTTCTGTCTTTTGTGTATTGTCAATTTGCAATCAGCTTTTGTGTTGAAAGATATTCATGCACAGAGAAGGGGGGGGGGGGGGCATATATATATATCATCGTCTTTTCTTCTTCCTGGGGCAAAATATATAATATATTTTTCCATGAAGGCGCGTGCATTACTGTCATGCATCGTATGTCCGCTAAGCTAGGGACACAGGGAATAGTATTTGTACGTGTCGCGTCGGTTTTCGCGTTGATAGTTTGGACTTCGAGATGGTGGCTCCCCCTGGACTGGTTTAAGTAAACTGTCAGTGTTTATTTTAATGTGATTATTAACTAGTCTGTAGAAAAAGACCGGACCTCATACCTGAGAGAATGCCCTTGAGGCCGCAGAACACCGTATCAATGGGCGACCCTCGTTCGTAATTCGGGTATGAAGAAGTGCGTCGCATTGCTTGAAAAGGCCGTAGTTTTCCTTCTGTGCACGTTAGCGAGGCTGAAACTGTGGTGAATGGTAGAGAAATACATCAGTTTTGAGACTGCACGAGTTGGATTACGATGTTTGTTAAGTCGGGTTGGATTCGCGCCTGAATTTGTTACCGCTTGACTTCTGTGAGTCGGCTGCGGTACGGTGACCTCCACTGGGGGTCATATCAAAGTGGCTTTTAAAGAGAACGAACCGGCAAATTTAAGCTCATTTTCACATATTTTGTAGATTGACCTTTGAAGTCAAAAATATTCAAATCTGGCACCCTAATTGTGCACCTTACTATAAATTTTCAAGCGTCGAAGCTTCTCACTTTGTGATCCTTAACTATGTAAATAGCAACCTGATATATTTACTGATACAGCATACTGTATTTTGTTAGATTTCATCCATCTTCATGTGTATTTCGCGTATTTTGGTGGTGTATTTCGTGCATTTCGGTAAATACACGGACCGGACACTGACGGGAAGTTAGGTCAAAGGTGATAGAAAATAACACTAAAATCGGATGCAGGAAGTAGCAATTCAGAGTTCGCAGAACTGCTCATGGAAGGGGCTACTAAACCACTAGCCTGGGTAGAATGGTAGGAGTTGGGGTGGCAGAAGTTGGCAGAAGTTAGGTGACGTCATTCTAACTTCTTCCACTAGCCAGGGTAGGGTGGCAGGTGGCAGAAGTTAATTGGCAGAAGTTAGGAAACGCCACCCACTGTTCAAAACTGTAGAACAGTTATGTTGTACACTTCGCTAACTTCATTAAAAGAATGAAAGGATAGTTTCCTTTTCCATGCTTTTCCAAAAGACGGAAACTCTTTTCATGACCCACCTTCTCTCTGTAGTGATTAACAATATTCAAGTTATATATGTATTTAAAGATATTCAAGACAACCTCTGCCAACTTCTGACACCCCTGGCCACTGGCAGAAGTTAGGATGACGTCACTCCTACGTCATTCAGACAACATCGCATTTCTAACTTCTGCCAACTTCTGCCAACTTCTGCCACCCCCAGCAACTCGCAGAAGTAAGGATGACGTTACTCATAAGTTCAGACAACATCGGATTTCTAACTTCTGCAAACTTCTGCCAACTTCTGCCACCCCCGGCCGCTGGCAGAAGTTAGGATGACGTCACTCCTAACTTCGGACAACATCGGATTTCTTCCGATGGCTGACGGAAAATCCCGAAGTTATATATGACGTAAACCGATTTCAACTACTGCCAACTTCTGCCACTTCACCCTGATACTAGACATGCTTGCCCAAACGTACAGAAGTGTAACACATACACAACTATCGATTAACTAGAAAGGCCGTAATTTGCCCCTGAGCAAATACAGCATGTTTCGCCAATACCCCTCCCCATGCAAAAACGGGCTGTCCCAAAATAATACCTGGGTAAATTGAAATATAATGAAATAATTACAAGAACAAAAAAATTAGGACACCCCATTTTGTCAGTTTGCCAGGCTTACCTTTATTCTAACAGGTCCTCATAAGCATAATTTATGGCCAGGTGTATTTACCTTTCTTAAAGGTACCTACATCTCAAATATAACATCAGAACCATGTACAAGGTACATATAACTTTCTGCAATACCATTGGTAGAGCTACCACCTCACATCTACTTTGATTTTGGCAGAAGACGAAGAAAAAGAACACAGATAAGCAAACTGGGCTCCGGTGACTCCTGGGGAAAATAGGTCATCCGCCCGCAGGCCTGTCAGTGCACAAAATAACCAAAACTTCCATAAAAAAATGCAAAATAAATCATTTTGAAGTAGTGTATGCCAAAGAAAATAATGGGGTCCTTTGGGTAAATATCCAAAGCACAACTAAACCAAATTTCAGGTCCTAAGGTTTCAACACCATGGCACTGGAGGCCATAATGTGCGACTTTTGTCTGAAAATGACCAAACAAACCTCGATAAAATCATTTTAAATACGTATATCAAAAAAATGAAAAAAAGTGTCTAGGGGTATACACTTACTCTACCTGCATACCAAATTTCAGCTAATTCAGTCGACGGACGACCGAGAAGAACCAGACGCTCAAAGCATGGCTAATAGCCTGTTTTTCTAACAAAATAAAATAGCACAAACCCTTACCTGTAGTTTCCAACGGGTTTGCGGAATCTGTGGGATGGGCTAGTGGGGTGGGCTACCTCAGCATTCTACCCTATCTGGGCCTCAAGGCTATGCATGGGGGGTTGGCCACGTATGGAATTTCCTGGACGAAAAACTGGGTCAAGCTGTGGGTGGGCTAGAAGGAAGGCAACAGCTGATCATATGGCAGGTTGGGGTTGGGGGGGGGGGGCAGGTTGTAACAGCAATGAACTCCACCTAGACTGGTAGAAAAGCCATTTATCATAAAAAAACTTCTAAGTACCCAGTACACAATAGGTTGTAAGGGAAAAGGTACAAGGGGAAATAAACTGGAAGTTGGATAGGGCCGCTAGGGAATGAGATAGCCTTTGTTTGGCACTAATTTTTAAACATATGTCTCACACTTAGACTAGAGAGTACCTGAATGCATGTGCTAGTATACAATGTACAGTGTATTTGTGGATATGTGTGCCAGTGTGCATGAGCGCGGGTTGGGATGTTGCTGTGTGTGTGTTGCTTGTGTTTCTCATTCTTTCGTTTAGCCACAATGCTTCTGTCCTGTTGGCCTGACTGAGCAGTAAAGGAACACGGAAATTGGTCCTCCATGTTTAAGAATTTAAAACTGGGGATACAAACTCCTGCACGATGTACATGCATACTCACTGCCCACCTCCAACCCCCCTGTAGCATCCCCAAAGCAATATGATGAGGTGCATTCCCTCCAGCCAACCCACAGAGTGACCCATCTTTTCCTCAAGGCAATTCAATTAGATACCAAACCCCTATGAATAGCCTTGGGGCCCAGTAAGGGTAGAATACTGAGGTAGCCCACCCCACCGATTCCGCAAACCCATTTAGAGCCCCAAAATGAATATTTTCGAACATAAAGGCTTCTTACAGTTCCTTAAACAAGACCAGCTGACGTGGCATGAAAATGGACCCTCCGTACGTGCCTGTAATTGTGACTTTGCCCTGTAGGGTAAGCAGATAGCTTGAGTGATGATTTACATGATTAGATACTTATTAAGCAACTCAGTTTGTAATTAACATAAGTAATGAGGATAGTTTATACATCCGCCGCATTTTATAATAGGGCTCTCAAACATGTGACATGTGTAACTGAGGAACAGAGAAACATATATATCAACTATGCAAATGAAGACCTAATTTGCATAATTTTCGAGAAAATACTCATACTGCACTCATGATTGAGTTGACGAATCAGTATGAGTTATGGTATGTGGATAGCCTAAGTAATGCTTTATATGATTAGACGATCATTGTTGAAATCAGATTCTAATTTGCACGACAATTGAATACTTATTGTATTGGAAAGTTATGTAAATGTGAACATTGGCATTAACCATTTGCGCCTTTTTTGTTTCTAAAGACATGGGTACTGCACCCTGGGGGACCAAGTTAAAACAGTCAAGGAGGTTTGCCAGCGCCACCTTGAAGACCTTGGGCATGAAGGTCGGACCCGGCAGCATTGAGGAGAGCATCCGAGAGGAAGCAGGCTATGTCCGCAACAGGGTAAGATAAGATCAAAGTAGGCTTCACTTTGCCCCCTACTTTCTCTCTCTTTCAGTCTCTTAGTCCCCTTCTTCCCCCTCTCTTTTTCTGAGTCCCCTCTCTCTTTTTGGCTTCACTTTCCACCTTAATATCTCTCTCTCTCTCTCTCTCTCTCTCTCTCTCTCTCTCTGTTTCTCTCTGTCCCTCTGTCTCTCCCTGCCTCTCTTTCTCTCTCTTAGTCTCTTTCTCCCCCTCTCTCTTTCTGAGTCAACTCTCTCTCTTTTTGGCTTCACTTTCCACCTTAATCTCTCTCTCTCTCTCTCTCTCTCTCTTTCAGTGTCTGTTAGTCTCTCTCTCTTTCTTTCATTTTCCCCCTCTCTTTCTTGCCTCATTCTGTCTCAGTCTCTCTCTCTCTTTTAGTCTCTCTTAGTCTCTTTCTCTTTCTCCCTCTTTCCCCCTCACTCTTTCTCTCTATCAGCCTCTCTTTCTCTTTCTCTCTCTTCTCTCTCTCTCTTTCTCTCTCTATCTCTCTCTTTTTAAGTCTCTCTTAGTCTCTCTTTCTCTTTCTTCCCCTCTTTCTCCCCTCACTATCTCTATCAGTCTCTCTCTCTCTGTCTCTCTCTCTCTCTCTTCCTCTCTCTCTCTCTCTCTCTCTCTCTCTCTCAATACAATCAATAAAACCGCATGGCTTTCTATCGTCTTCAGATTGTAGAATACGACGGGCAGCCCTTTGACGTCACCAACGATGTGTACGTGGTTGCCGCAAACATCGTCTGTTGCATGACTTTCGGGAAACGCTACGAGTACGATGACAAAACGTTCCTTGGGCTCGCGAAAGCGATCGACCACGTTTTTGCTGAAATTGGAGCAGGACAGACCATCAGCGCCTTTCCTCTACTACGGTTCGTTCCAGGAAGTGAGTATAGATTAGCATAAAATGTATTAAAAATTGATAGAAAATAACTAGAAATTAATCTTGAAGAATTAAAAAAGAATATCTTTATTTATCTATTTATTTATTTATTCATTTATTTAGTTATGTATTCATTCATTCATTTACTTATTTATCTGTTTATTTATTTATCTATTCATTTATCTATTTCATTTTAATATTCATTCATTCATTCATGCATTTATCTATTTATTTTTGCTATGGTTGGACATCACTGGCCATCGCAAACTGTTAATGGCAACATTTCATAATCATAAGACAGCTGAATTTTGTACAGCACACACACGTGACTGTCACGAGAGGGCATCAACGTTGGTTTGACGACCGTTAAAACTGTCCTACGACAAATGGACCTTTGCGGCTTTTTCAAAAGATGAGCTTAAGCCCCTCCTCTGATTGGCTGAAAACTGTTTGCTGGTGACATCCCTAAAAGCCAAAATCTCCGTTCAAAAGAGCAGGGCTTATACCGGGAGGGTTTGCCGAGCATTTCCCGAGCGGCTTTCAGCACTGCTAAAGAAGGGTGTGCTTTTTTTTTCCTTCCAGTAAACCGTGCCTATAAGGAAATGCTTAGACAGGACGCCAGGATCGATAAAGTGTTGTGGGACGAGATAGCTCGCCATCGTGAGAACTTAGATCGCGAGAACCCGCGAGACTACCTCGACTTCTGCCTGCTAGAGCTCGAACAGAAAGGAAAGGTGGAAGGTCTGACAGAGGAGAATGTCATGTACATGGCTAAAAACTTCTTCTTTGCGGGAGTACAGACAACTGCAGTCGTGCTTCGGTGGAGTCTGCTCCACATGACGTTGAACCCTGACATCCAAAAGAAGGTACTCACTACCAACAAAGCCTCAAGGGCACCCAGAGCATTTTATGAGGCTTGAAAGCTGGAAATATTCTAGTTGCTGTAATCTTTATGAAATTGACACTTAATGCCACTGTTTACGACAATTGCGTGCAGATTTCTTATCGAAAGTGCTCAAAAGAGGCACAAAAATAAGCTACATGGTGATCTTTTAGTTTCACACGCCTTGTGTAAATAGACCGATACCATAGCCCTGCCCAGCTCTGTCAAAACGCAGAAATACAAAATTAAAACATAAAAATGCAAATATTTGACGGACATGCAGTTACTCTCTCATTGGTTGAACCGCTAATTGTGATGGACAGTCAGGATCAGTCTATCGGGCTGGTAGTTTCTATCAGTTTTCACCACACAACGACATCGTATCTTTGCTCCTTTAATGTCGATAGGTAATAGTATAGTATTATTGCATCTTACTATTTGTAGGAATGACTAGAAATTTGACTTTTTTATTCAAGTTTCAAGCCTCATAGAATGCTCTGGATGACATGGTGTGACGATTCAGAATTTTCTCTCCCCTTTCTTAAAAAGTCTTACTTAAAGAAGATTTTGTAAGAAAAAATTACTTAAGAAAAAAATTCCTAACCCGTGGACAAAATGTTGTTCTTAAACACAGAAAGTTGTCTTCTATTTAGAAGATTTTTTTCTGTGTATAAGAGGGAACATGAAAAATTAGAAAAAGAATTTTTGGTAGTGGCCCTTATAGTTACAAAACCGCTTTTGATCATGCAATCGACGTCAATCGTCCGCTTTTGTCCAAACAGGTACAGGAAGAACTTGATGGCGTTGTTGGTAAGAATCTGCCAACACTGGCCCACCGTTCCCAACTGCCCTACGTGAATGCCTGCCTGCAAGAGGTCATGAGGGTCCGCACTCTTGTTCCCTTCAGCATTCCCCACGCCACCACACAGGAGGTCAAAGTGCACGGATATGACATTCCTAAGGGAACCCAGGTATGCTAAAGCCCCCCGCTCACTGGACCCACGGCACGCTTGCGGCGTCGATGCGTCCGATCGAATTGACAAAGCACTCAACGAATTATCGACAAAAAACTAATCAAGCTTTTTTTGTTTTGTTGTCTTTTTGATCATACTTATACGTTTTAAATGATATTCCAATTATAAAGTCAAGGGTAACACAGATCCAGTTTAGGACGCAGCGACGCTTTAGTATTTTTCACACATCATGAGATAACTCAACGGGGAGTGTCCCTGGGTTAGTTCTGTTACTTGCCACATCTGGTTCAAATTACTTGGGCTAGAAGGACTGGGGTTCAAGCCCCGGGTAGGACACCTCTGGTCAAGAGGCGCATTGAGTCATACCAAAGACTTTATAAAAATGGTACATACTTCTCAAACAGTATGGAAGTTAAACACACTTCACTGCCAGTGGACTAGCCCCCTGCTACAGTGATTGCACCACAGTATGGCCCAGGGCTATGAAACGGAGATGGGCAGCGCTCTATACACCTTATGGTGTAGGAGGATTAAAGATAACTCAACGTACATATCTGTGCTTTTGTAGCAATGACTCTCGTCAATTTTAGGCTGCATGAGTGTATGCTAATCACATGAGAGGATGATCTCTGTAAAAGTGATGGTCTGGTTGACGATTATTCAAGTTTCTATTTTTAGATTGTGATCCTGACCTCGTCTACCTTTTCACCGGCCCAGGTACTCCCGAACCTGTACTCCCTCCACATGGACCCCGCCTACTGGCCTGACCCGGACCTGTTTGAACCAGAAAGGTTTCTGGACGCAGAAGGGAACGTCATCAACAACCCTGATTCCTTCATGCCTTTCTCAGCAGGTAATTATCAGGCTTAACCCTATCTAGACCGGGCTTTTTGGAGACTTCTTGGACAGGGGTGGGGGTGGGGCTCTTTCGATAACTATTTGCAGTTTTTTCCCACCAAATTCTACAATACGTCCCTTTAAGACAGCTGTAAATATACGAACAGGTGGAAATAATGATGCATACTTTATCTTACTACATCCCTAATGTTTGATCTAACGTTCTTTATTTCCAGGCCGACGCGTGTGTGTTGGTGAGCAGCTGGCCAGGATGGAAATTTTCCTGTTCTTCTCGGCCCTGCTGCAGTCCTTCACCTTCAAGACGCCAGAGGGCGCTCCTCCCCCAAACTCTGACGGAGTCCTTGGTATTGAGTTGAAGCCGCATCCGTTCCAGCTCTGTGCGATTTTACGTTAGTGTATAAGTTGTCGGGGCCAGGAATCATTTTATGAATGAATGAATTATGAATGATTGAAATTTCATCAGCGCTAGCATGGCTTGCGACTTCACCCTGCTTAGCCCATATATGGACTTTGTTGTGATAGGATACAGAAGAACATAATTTCGAATTTTTCGCTAAGTTTGCCATCCTTTGCACTCAACATGTGTAAATAAACTGATGATATAAATTCGATATGTTTTGTATAACCTGGGAGTACACAGGTTAACTTTTTTCATGAGTGATGAGACAATTTAGCAATGTTTGATTATCCACAATAATATCAATTAACTGTCATCAACTTCCTTCGGTATAGTTACAAGGTATGATTCTGCTTCACAAAAGCATCAGCTGCAAGCCAACTGTACCAATATACTACCAAAAATAATTTTACTTGCTTTTCTAGATTTCTTGTTTTTTCTTAACTCGTGGACAAATTTTCTTATATTAAGCATTTCAAGAATGAATAAGAAAGAGAAATGGAAGAATTAGTCTAATTCTTTCTATGGAAATTCTCACAACAAGAAACATTTTCCTAATTCTCTGAAGTTAAGAAATATTTCTCAACAAGATTTACACCCTCAAGAATTTCTAGAAATTCAAGTCTAAAGTTCTTGTTGTTATTGACTTGACTATTGTTTTTTATTATTTTTCTTGTTATGTTTAAGAAAATGCTAGAATTTTTCTCTCATCTTTCTTGAATAATCTTACTTCAAGACAAATTTCTTAGAAAAATTATTAAGAAAAAAATCTTTACTCGTGGACAAACTGTGTTTCTTGAACACAAAAAGTTTTCTTCTTTTGAGAATTTTTTTCTGTCTATAAGAAGAATACAGGGAAGGATGGAGGAAGCTTGTGCTGAAGGCGACCATGGTCCCCGACCCTCAAGATGAGGATGGGACTAGGTGAAGGTGAAGGTGATAAGAAGAATTAAGAAAAAAATAAGAAAGGCTTTTTTGGTAGTGTATAAATAAGGCCCATTCCACTAGACCTCGATCACGCTTCGCTCTCACTGCGATCTTAATCAGATTTTTATATTTCTTGGATTTCATAATGGGAATATCATGCAACTTATAAAGTATGAATGAAAAGACAACAAAACACACAAATCGTAAAAAGATTATTTTCTTTTTCTACGAAGTTCGTTGAGCGCTCTGTTTAATTTGAGGTCGCAGAGAGAGCGCGATGAGTGCGCCGTCCTAGTGGAAATGGGGGTATAAGGACAGTCGTGTTGAAGAAGAATATTGATATCATAAAATGTTCAATTTCCTCATAAAAAACAGGAGTACATAGTACTGTATTCTAATTATATACTAATTCATGTATAGATATCTTACAATACTAGAAATGAACCTCTCTGGAAATGCTTGTTCACAATAAGCTTACGGGAGGTGAGCAATGCTTTGTGGATTGTTTTGATCGATTTATTTGCTCGGTATGTATGAGAAACAAATTATATGTTTACTGAATTGTACTGACTAAGGCAACATTTCTCTTTGATTACTACTATATGGCCTCCGTCGGTCAGTATTGACCATGGTAAAATCCTAATTCACAACAGCCCTACAGCATCGACTTTGGCTAAACAGCCCTATACGAGAATGGCAGTCTCTGCCACAAAAATCACATCTGTAAGCTGACTCAGTTCTGTTGCAAAGCTCTTTTCTGCGGATCCGCTTTTCTTCTGCGCTGTGCATCAGTCTGACTTCTCCTGATTTGAGCTGTCTGAACAGTGTGCATCTCCACCTGGAACGGTCACTTGCAAGGTCCTCCCAGTGCTCCGTATCAATATCTAGAGCCTTCAAGTCCCTCTTGCAGACATCTTTGAAACGCAGCTGTGGCCTCCCGGTACGTCTCTTTCCTGAGATCAGTTCTCCGTAGAGAAGGTCTTTGGGGATTCGGCCATCCTCCATGCGACGGACGTGGCCTAGCCAGCGAAGTCTGCGCTGCCTGAGCAGGGTGAACATGGTAGGGAGGCCGGCGCGGGACAGCACTTCGGTGTTGGTCACTTTGTCCTTCCATGATATGCCAAGGATACGGCGCATACACCTCATGTGAGGTGATGGATCGCTTCTCCAGGGCATGCAATGACTTTGGTCTGATCATCAGCCTTAAGAAGACAGAAGTGCTGGGCCAGGATGTAGAAGCACCCCCAGCCATCACCATCGGTGACTATGAACTGAAGGCTGTGAACCACTTCACATACCTCGGATCCACGGCAAGCAACAATCTTTCCTTGGACTTTGATTACATTTACTTCTAGTCTACAAACTGGATCTAACAATTGTTGTTATAAATTTCTAGAATTGAATAAATTGACATCGGTGCAAGCGTCCTTTCTTTTTTTCTCTCACACACGCTTATTGAGATGAGTAGGGATGACCCGGCATGCTTTAATACCGTGCATAAGCACGGTGGTCACGATGCTATGGATCAGTCAGCGTTGTTATGCAAAAGTTTCCCACCCACAAGCGGGGGTGCCATGAGCTGGGCGGTGTAAAATAACAACAACACAAATCTTGCTCAAAGTGACGCATGATCTGATTATCTCACTAAGAAAAATACATATGCACACGCAAACTACATTAGTTCGCTTTGAAAATCTGTATAATATACGAGTTGACCGCGAACACGACGCTTCAAATTACACGACTTTGATACGTGTATGTATAGGTTGTTTTCGGTCATTGAACTTTGAACCTATGGACTTTTTACCTAGTAAACAATAGCGTTCTACATATTTTAGACTTTAGGAACTTTGAATCAAATTTCTATTGAGTAGTTTTTGATGTCTGAGAGATTTTGATTTATTTCGCTAATGTTTTGGAACGTCTTCTCCCATAGTATTATAATTTTTTTTCAAGATGGCGGACAGATAGTTGGCTTTCGGACGGTTGTTTTTTTGTCGAATTCTAGCGTTGGTATCGGGAGATATCACCCAAAATACGAATCGCACGCTTTATTTTGAATTTCACGTGGAAGAATGGTTATGTTCTGGAAAGATAATGAGCTTGTCGGTAAAGATCACAGTACTTCGCTAGCGTCTGTTCTGGGGCGGTTAATCGAGATGCAAATAAGTGCGAAATACCTCCATTTTATTTGTCGCCCGGACCAAGCGAGATAATTACCCGCGAATTTCAACTACCAACGAGCTCAATGTATACATTCGAATTCTCACCAAGTCCTCTCAAAAGAGCATCAAAATATAGTTAATTTTTCAATTTTTTTGTTGGTACTGTAAAATAAATCGAGTAAGCATTATGCCATCGTCCAAAAAGTACTTCACAATTTCATCAAAAATTTTGTCTCAGCATGAGAAACTAGTGAAACATTGTATCGACCAGGCCGCGAGAGTTCGTAGAGACAGAAACCTCGGTCAATTTCTAATAAAAAGACGCCTGAACGGTACCCTTGGTGATTGAAATACACGTGGGTAAAATAATGTAAATTAGTGTGGCAATTAAAAATTATTGCCATAGCGAAGGTGTCTGGGTAGATATTACTTCACTGTAAGGAAAGTACCAACGTAGCACTCTAGATCTTAGTTCTGCCATAATATTGTGCAAAACGCACTTAGAAATCAGAAAGGCATCTGCAAGCAGATATAGAAAGGCACCATGTAACTCGAGGAGTTCCTAGCATATGTGGAAAGGCCGGAGTACACTCTCGTTGTAGTGTCTTTTTTCTCTGGCATTGTTGGATAGGTGGAGTGAGAGACTAGGCCGGAAGTTTAGAAAATCGGTTTGCTGGGGCTCCTATGATCGTTTTGGTTGTTATTCTAGCTCTGTAGGCTGTGTTTTCGAGGAGCTACTGTTGTTTTTCCGACACCGCACGCCTCCCCGTAAGACGTTCAGTGTAGACTGCCCATGCGGTAACCAAAGTTATTTATCGTTCCGTTTAAAACTTTGCCTTTCTTTATATGCTTGAATCTCCTCAAGTTTTGGTTTTCACAGAGGTTTTTTGATGGGAGGCATGATGTTCAGCACGTTCTTGTGATAATAGATCAACTGGGATGTGCAAACCATTTTCAAAGCTAGAATACTAGATTCGGTGAACTCCTTGACACACTCCGGACAGTACGAAATCGGACACCACGTAAAAGTAGGTCACCTGTCATCGATAGCTGAGTGCCTGGATGCCAGACGTGCTGATGAGGTATCAAGTGACAGGAGGGCATTCACAGAGTTGGCCGGACGGATTCCTGAAATTCCTATGGAATTCTGGGAATTCTTGCAAATCGGGCGCGCGAAGTAATAGCTGACCAAAGTTACGCCCCCCACCCCATACTTATAAAGCATTATAGACCAATTCAGTGCTCCGGTCTAAAATTCAATCTCTTTATCAGAATGTTCAAACTTTACATTCAAACGATAGGGCACTTGGCGGGTATTTGAGGAAATGAAATCACTTTACTTTCTCATTCATGGTTAGGAAGTAATAGCTGACCAAAGTTACGCCCCCCACCCCATACTTATAAAGCATTATAGACCGATTCAGTGCTCCGGTCTAAAATTCAATCTCTTAATCGGAATGTTCAAACTTTACATTCAAACGATAGGGCACTTGGCGGGTATTTGAGGAAATGAAATCACGTTACTTTCTCATTCATGGTTAGGAAGTAATAGCTGACCAAAGTTACGCCCCCCACCCCATACTTATAAAGCATTATAGACCGATTCAGTGCTCCGGTCTAAAATTCAATCTCTTAATCGGAATGTTCAAACTTTACATTCAAACGATAGGGCACTTGGCGGGTATTTGAGGAAATGAAATCACGTTACTTTCTCATTCATGGTTAGGAAGTAATAGCTGACCAAAGTTACGCCCCCACCCCATACTTATAAAGCATTATAGACCAATTCAGTGCTTCGGTCTAAAATTCAATCTCTTTATCAGAATGTTCAAACTTTACATTTAAACGATAGGGCACTTGGCGGGTATTTGAGGAAATGAAATCACTTTACTTTCTCATTCATGGTTAGGAAGTAATAGCTGACCAAAGTTACGCCCCCCACCCCATACTTATAAAGCATTATAGACCAATTCAGTGCTCCGGTCTAAAATTCAATCTCTTTATCAGAATGTTCAAACTTTACATTCAAACGATAGGGCACTTGGCGGGTATTTGAGGAAATGAAATCACTTTACTTTCTCATTCATGGTTAGGAAGTAATAGCTGACCAAAGTTACGCCCCCCACCCCATACTTATAAAGCATTATAGACCAATTCAGTGCTCCGGTCTAAAATTCAATCTCTTTATCAGAATGTTCAAACTTTACATTCAAACTATAGGGTATTTGAGGAAATGAAATCACATTACTTTCTCATTCATGGTTAGGAAGTAATAACTGACCAAAGTTACGCCCCCCACCCCATACTTATAAAGCATTATAGACCAATTCAGTGCTCCGGTCTAAAATTCAATCTCTTTATCAGAATGTTCAAACTTTACATTCAAACGATAGGGCACTTGGCGGGTATTTGAGGAAATGAAATCACTTTACTTTCTCATTCAAGGTTAGGGAGTAATAGCTGACCAAAGTTACGCCCCCCACCCCATACTTATAAAGCATTATAGACCAATTCAGTGCTCCGGTC
Source organism: Branchiostoma lanceolatum (assembly GCF_035083965.1). Classification (NCBI taxonomy): domain Eukaryota; kingdom Metazoa; phylum Chordata; class Leptocardii; order Amphioxiformes; family Branchiostomatidae; genus Branchiostoma; species Branchiostoma lanceolatum. The sequence goes on from NC_089740.1 coordinate 3,581,074, forward strand.
TAAAATTCAATCTCTTTATCAGAATGTTCAAACTTTACATTCAAACGATAGGGTATTTGAGGAAGTGAAATCACTTTACTTTCTCATTCAAGGTTAGGAAGTAATAGCTGACCAAAGTTACGCCCCCCACCCCATACTTATAAAGCATTATAGACCAATTCAGTGCTCCGGTCTAAAATTCAATCTCTTTATCAGAATGTTCAAACTTTACATTCAAACGATAGGGCACTTGGCGGGTATTTGAGGAAATGAAATCACTTTACTTTCTCATTCATGGTTAGGAAGTAATAGCTGACCAAAGTTACGCCCCCCACCCCATACTTATAGAGCATTATAGCCCAGATCAGTGCTCCGGTCTAAAATTCAATCTCTTTATCAGAATGTTCAAACTTTACATTCAAACGATAGGGCACTTGGCGGGTATTTGAGGAAATGAAATCACTTAACTTTCTCCTTCAAGGTTAGGGAGTAATAGCTGACCAAAGTTACGCCCCCCATCCCATACTTATAAAGCATTATAGACCAATTCAGTGCTCCGGTCTGAAATTCAATCTCTTTATCAGAATGTTCAAACTTTACATTCAAACGATAGGGCACTTGGCGGGTATTTGAGGAAATGAAATGACTTTACTTTCTCATTCATGGTTAGGAAGTAATAGCTGACCAAAGTTACGCCCCCCACCCCATACTTATAAAGCATTATAGACCAATTCAGTGCTCCGGTCTAAAATTCAATCTCTTTAGGAAAATGTTCAAACTTTACATTCAAACGATAGGGCACTTGGCGGGTATTTGAGGAAATGAAATCACTTTACTTTCTCATTCATGGTTAGGAAGTAATAGCTGACCAAAGTTACGCCCCCCACCCCATACTTATAGAGCATTATAGCCCAGATCAGTGCTCCGGTCTAAAATTCAATCTCTTTATCAGAATGTTCAAACTTTACATTCAAACGATAGGGTATTTGAGGAAATGAAATGACTTTACTTTCTCATTCATGGTTAGGAAGTAATAGCTGACCAAAGTTACGCCCCCCACCCCATACTTATAAAGCATTATAGACCAATTCAGTGCTCCGGTCTAAAATTCAATCTCTTTATCAGAATGTACAAACTTTACATTCAAACGATAGGGCACTTGGCGGGTATTTGAGGAAATGAAATCACTTTACTTTCTTATTCATGGTTAGGAAGTAATAGCTGACCAAAGTTACGCCCCCCACCCCATACTTATAAAGCATTATAGACCAATTCAGTGCTCCGGTCTAAAATTCAATCTCTTTATCAGAATGTTCAAACTTTACATTCAAACGATAGGGTATTTGAGGAAATGAAATCACTTTACTTTCTCATTCATGGTTAGGAAGTAATAGCTGACCAAAGTTACGCCCCCCACCCCATACTTATAAAGCATTATAGACCAATTCAGTGCTCCGGTCTAAAATTCAATCTCTTTATCAGAATGTTCAAACTTTACATTCAAACGATAGGGCAATTGGCGGGTATTTGAGGAAATGAAATCACTTTACTTTCTCATTCACGGTTAGGAAGTAATAGCTGACCAAAGTTACGCCCCCCACCCCATACTTATAAAGCATTATAGCCCAGATCAGTGCTCCGGTCTAAAATTCAATCTCTTTATCAGAATGTCCAAACTTTACATTCAAACGATAGGGTATTTGAGGAAATGAAATGACTTTACTTTCTCATTCATGATTAGGAAGTAATGGCTGACCAAAGTTACGCCCCCCACCCAATACTTATAAAGCATTATAGACCAATTCAGTGCTCCGGTCTAAAATTCAATCTCTTTATCAGAATGTTCAAACTTTACATTCAAACGATAGGGCACTTGGCGGGTATTTGAGGAAATGAAATCAATTTACTTTCTCCTTCAAGGTTAGGGAGTAATAGCTGACCAAAGTTACGCCCCCCACCCCATACTTATAAAGCATTATAGACCGATTCAGTGCTCCGGTCTAAAATTCAATCTCTTAATCGGAATGTTCAAACTTTACATTCAAACGATAGGGCACTTGGCGGGTATTTGAGGAAATGAAATCACGTTACTTTCTCATTCATGGTTAGGAAGTAATAGCTGACCAAAGTTACGCCCCCCACCCCATACTTATAAAGCATTATAGACCGATTCAGTGCTCCGGTCTAAAATTCAATCTCTTAATCGGAATGTTCAAACTTTACATTCAAACGATAGGGCACTTGGCGGGTATTTGAGGAAATGAAATCACGTTACTTTCTCATTCATGGTTAGGAAGTAATAGCTGACCAAAGTTACGCCCCCACCCCATACTTATAAAGCATTATAGACCAATTCAGTGCTTCGGTCTAAAATTCAATCTCTTTATCAGAATGTTCAAACTTTACATTTAAACGATAGGGCACTTGGCGGGTATTTGAGGAAATGAAATCACTTTACTTTCTCATTCATGGTTAGGAAGTAATAGCTGACCAAAGTTACGCCCCCCACCCCATACTTATAAAGCATTATAGACCAATTCAGTGCTCCGGTCTAAAATTCAATCTCTTTATCAGAATGTTCAAACTTTACATTCAAACGATAGGGCACTTGGCGGGTATTTGAGGAAATGAAATCACTTTACTTTCTCATTCATGGTTAGGAAGTAATAGCTGACCAAAGTTACGCCCCCCACCCCATACTTATAAAGCATTATAGACCAATTCAGTGCTCCGGTCTAAAATTCAATCTCTTTATCAGAATGTTCAAACTTTACATTCAAACTATAGGGTATTTGAGGAAATGAAATCACATTACTTTCTCATTCATGGTTAGGAAGTAATAACTGACCAAAGTTACGCCCCCCACCCCATACTTATAAAGCATTATAGACCAATTCAGTGCTCCGGTCTAAAATTCAATCTCTTTATCAGAATGTTCAAACTTTACATTCAAACGATAGGGCACTTGGCGGGTATTTGAGGAAATGAAATCACTTTACTTTCTCATTCAAGGTTAGGGAGTAATAGCTGACCAAAGTTACGCCCCCCACCCCATACTTATAAAGCATTATAGACCAATTCAGTGCTCCGGTCTAAAATTCAATCTCTTTATCAGAATGTTCAAACTTTACATTCAAACGATAGGGTATTTGAGGAAGTGAAATCACTTTACTTTCTCATTCAAGGTTAGGAAGTAATAGCTGACCAAAGTTACGCCCCCCACCCCATACTTATAAAGCATTATAGACCAATTCAGTGCTCCGGTCTAAAATTCAATCTCTTTATCAGAATGTTCAAACTTTACATTCAAACGATAGGGCACTTGGCGGGTATTTGAGGAAATGAAATCACTTTACTTTCTCATTCATGGTTAGGAAGTAATAGCTGACCAAAGTTACGCCCCCCACCCCATACTTATAGAGCATTATAGCCCAGATCAGTGCTCCGGTCTAAAATTCAATCTCTTTATCAGAATGTTCAAACTTTACATTCAAACGATAGGGCACTTGGCGGGTATTTGAGGAAATGAAATCACTTAACTTTCTCCTTCAAGGTTAGGGAGTAATAGCTGACCAAAGTTACGCCCCCCATCCCATACTTATAAAGCATTATAGACCAATTCAGTGCTCCGGTCTGAAATTCAATCTCTTTATCAGAATGTTCAAACTTTACATTCAAACGATAGGGCACTTGGCGGGTATTTGAGGAAATGAAATGACTTTACTTTCTCATTCATGGTTAGGAAGTAATAGCTGACCAAAGTTACGCCCCCCACCCCATACTTATAAAGCATTATAGACCAATTCAGTGCTCCGGTCTAAAATTCAATCTCTTTAGGAAAATGTTCAAACTTTACATTCAAACGATAGGGCACTTGGCGGGTATTTGAGGAAATGAAATCACTTTACTTTCTCATTCATGGTTAGGAAGTAATAGCTGACCAAAGTTACGCCCCCCACCCCATACTTATAGAGCATTATAGCCCAGATCAGTGCTCCGGTCTAAAATTCAATCTCTTTATCAGAATGTTCAAACTTTACATTCAAACGATAGGGTATTTGAGGAAATGAAATGACTTTACTTTCTCATTCATGGTTAGGAAGTAATAGCTGACCAAAGTTACGCCCCCCACCCCATACTTATAAAGCATTATAGACCAATTCAGTGCTCCGGTCTAAAATTCAATCTCTTTATCAGAATGTACAAACTTTACATTCAAACGATAGGGCACTTGGCGGGTATTTGAGGAAATGAAATCACTTTACTTTCTTATTCATGGTTAGGAAGTAATAGCTGACCAAAGTTACGCCCCCCACCCCATACTTATAAAGCATTATAGACCAATTCAGTGCTCCGGTCTAAAATTCAATCTCTTTATCAGAATGTTCAAACTTTACATTCAAACGATAGGGTATTTGAGGAAATGAAATCACTTTACTTTCTCATTCATGGTTAGGAAGTAATAGCTGACCAAAGTTACGCCCCCCACCCCATACTTATAAAGCATTATAGACCAATTCAGTGCTCCGGTCTAAAATTCAATCTCTTTATCAGAATGTTCAAACTTTACATTCAAACGATAGGGCAATTGGCGGGTATTTGAGGAAATGAAATCACTTTACTTTCTCATTCACGGTTAGGAAGTAATAGCTGACCAAAGTTACGCCCCCCACCCCATACTTATAAAGCATTATAGCCCAGATCAGTGCTCCGGTCTAAAATTCAATCTCTTTATCAGAATGTCCAAACTTTACATTCAAACGATAGGGTATTTGAGGAAATGAAATGACTTTACTTTCTCATTCATGATTAGGAAGTAATGGCTGACCAAAGTTACGCCCCCCACCCAATACTTATAAAGCATTATAGACCAATTCAGTGCTCCGGTCTAAAATTCAATCTCTTTATCAGAATGTTCAAACTTTACATTCAAACGATAGGGCACTTGGCGGGTATTTGAGGAAATGAAATCAATTTACTTTCTCCTTCAAGGTTAGGGAGTAATAGCTGACCAAAGTTACGCCCCCCACCCCATACTTATAAAGCATTATAGACCAATTCAGTGCTCCGGTCTAATATTCAATCTCTTTATCAGAATGTTCAAACTTTACATTCAAACGATAGGGCACTTGGCGGGTATTTGAGGAAATGAAATCAATTTACTTTCTCATTCATGGTTAGGGAGTAATAGCAGACCAAAGTTACGCCCCCCACCCCATACTTATAAATTATTATAGCCCAGATCAGTGCTCCGGTCTAAAATTCAGTCTCTTTAGCAGAATGTTCAAACTTTACATTCAAACGATAGGGTATTTGAGGAAATGAAATGACATTACTTTCTCATTCATGGTTAGGAAGTAATAGCTGACCAAAGTTACGCCCCCCACCCCATACTTATAAAGCATTATAGACCAATTCAGTGCTCCGGTCTAAAATTCAATCTCTTTATCAGAATGTTCAAACTTTACATTCAAACGATAGGGCACTTGGCGGGTATTTGAGGAAATGAAATCAATTTACTTTCTCATTCATGGTTAGGGAGTAATAGCAGACCAAAGTTACGCCCCCCACCCCATACTTATAAAGCATTATAGACCAATTCAGTGCTCCGGTCTAAAATTCAATCTCTTTATCAGAATGTTCAAACTTTACATTCAAACGATAGGGCACTTGGCGGCTATTTGAGGAAATGAAATCACTTTACTTTCTCATTCATGGTTAGGAAGTAATAGCTGACCAAAGTTACGCCCCCCACCCCATACTTATAAAGCATTATAGACCAATTCAGTGCTCCGGTCTAAAATTCAATCTCTTTATCAGAATGTTCAAACTTTACATTCAAACGATAGGGTATTTGAGGAAATGAAATCACTTTACTTTCTCATTCATGGTTAGGAAGTAATAGCTGACCAAAGTTACGCCCCCCACCCCATACTTATAAAGCATTATAGACCAATTCAGTGCTCCGGTCTAAAATTCAATCTCTTTATCAGAATGTTCAAACTTTACATTCAAACGATAGGGCACTTGGCGGCTATTTGAGGAAATGAAATCACTTTACTTTCTCATTCATGGTTAGGAAGTAATAGCTGACCAAAGTTACGCCCCCCACCCCATACTTATAAAGCATTATAGACCAATTCAGTGCTCCGGTCTAAAATTCAATCTCTTTATCAGAATGTTCAAACTTTACATTCAAACGATAGGGCACTTGGCGGGTATTTGAGGAAATGAAATCACTTTACTTTCTCATTCATGGTTAGGAAGTAATAGCTGACCAAAGTTACGCCCCCCACCCCATACTCATAAAGCATTATAGACCAATTCAGTGCTCCGGTCTAAAATTCAATCTCTTTTTCAGAATGTTCAAACTTTACATTCAAACGATAGGGCACTTGGCGGGTATTTGAGGAAATGAAATGACTTTACTTTCTCATTCATGGTTAGGAAGTAATAACTGACCAAAGTTACGCCCCCCACCCCATACTTATAGAGCATTATAGCCCAGATCAGTGCTCCGGTCTAAAATTCAGTCTCTTTATCAGAATGTTCAAACTTTACATTCAAACGATAGGGTATTTGAGGAAATGAAATGACTTTACTTTCTCATTCATGGTTAGGAAGTAATAGCTGACCAAAGTTACGCCCCCCACCCCATACTTATAAAGCATTATAGACCAATTCAGTGCTCCGGTCTAAAATTCAATCTCTTTATCAGAATGTTCAAACTTTACATTCAAACGATAGGGCACTTGGCGGGTATTTGAGGAAATGAAATCAATTTACTTTCTCCTTCAAGGTTAGGGAGTAATAGCTGACCAAAGTTACGCCCCCCATCCCATACTTATAAAGCATTATAGCCCAGATCAGTGCTCCGGTCTAAAATTCAATCTCTTTATCAGAATGATCAAACTTTACATTCAAACGATAGGGCACTTGGCGGCTATTTGAGGAAATGAAATCACTTTACTTTCTCCTTCAAGGTTTGGGAGTAATAGCTGACCAAAGTTACGCCCCCCACCCCATACTTATAAAGCATTATAGACCAATTCAGTGCTCCGGTCTAAAATTCAATCTCTTTATCAGAATGTTCAAACTTTACATTCAAACGATAGGGTATTTGAGGAAATGAAATGACTTTACTTTCTCATTCATGGTTAGGAAGTAATAGCTGACCAAAGTTACGCCCCCCACCCCATACTTATAAAGCATTATAGACCAATTCAGTGCTCCGGTCTAAAATTCAATCTCTTTATCAGAATGTCCAAACTTTACATTCAAACGATAGGGCACTTGGCGGGTATTTGAGGAAATGAAATCACTTTACTTTCTCCTTCAAGGTTAGGGAGTAATAGCTGACCAAAGTTACGCCCCCCACCCCATACTTATAAAGCATTATAGACCAATTCAGTGCTCCGGTCTAAAATTCAATCTCTTTATCAGAATGTTCAAACTTTACATTCAAACGATAGGGCACTTCGCGGGTATTTGAGGAAATGAAATCACTTTACTTTCTCATTCATGGTTAGGAAGTAATAGCTGACCAAAGTTACGCCCCTCACCCCATACTTATAAAGCATTATAGACCAATTCAGTGCTCCGGTCTAAAATTCAATCTCTTTATCAGAATGTTCAAACTTTACATTCAAACGATAGGGCACTTGGCGGGTATTTGAGGAAATGAAATCACTTTAATTTCTCATTCATGGTTAGGAAGTAATAGCTGACCAAAGTTACGCCCCCCACCCCATACTTATAGAGTATTATAGCCCAGATCAGTGCTCCGGTCTAAAATTCAATCTCTTTATCAGAATGTTCAAACTTTACATTCAAACGAAAAGGGTATTTGAGAAATGAAATGACTTTACTTTCTCATTCATGGTTAGGAAGTAATAGCTGACCAAAGTTACGCCCCCAACCCCATACTTATAAAGCATTATAGACCAATTCAGTGCTCCGGTCTAAAATTCAATCTCTTTATCAGAATGTTCAAACTTTACATTCAAACGATAGGGCACTTGGCGGGTATTTGAGGAAATGAAATCACTTTACTTTCTCCTTCAAGGTTAGGGAGTAATAGCTGACCAAAGTTACGCCCCCCACCCCATACTTATAAAGCATTATAGACCAATTCAGTGCTCCGGTCTAAAATTCAATCTCTTTATCAGAATGTTCAAACTTTACATTCAAACGATAGGGCACTTGGCGGGTATTTGAGGAAATGAAATGACTTTACTTTCTCATTCATGGTTAGGAAGTAATAGCTGACCAAAGTTACGCCCCCCACCCCATACTTATAAAGCATTATAGACCAATTCAGTGCTCCGGTCTGAAATTCAATCTCTTTATCAGAATGTTCAAACTTTACATTCAAACGATAGGGCACTTGGCGGGTATTTGAGGAAATGAAATGACTTTACTTTCTCATTCATGATTAGGAAGTAATAGCTGACCAAAGTTACGCCCCCCACCCCATACTTATAGAGCATTATAGCCCAGATCAGTGCTCCGGTCTAAAATTCAATCTCTTTATCAGAATGTTCAAACTTTACATTCAAACGATAGGGTATTTGAGGAAATGAAATGACTTTACTTTCTCATTCATGGTTAGGAAGTAATAGCTGACCAAAGTTACGCCCCCCACCCCATACTTATAAAGCATTATAGACCAATTCAGTGCTCCGGTCTAAAATTCAATCTCTTTATCAGAATGTCCAAACTTTACATTCAAACGATAGGGCACTTGGCGGGTATTTGAGGAAATGAAATCACTTTACTTTCTCATTCATGGTTAGGAAGTAATAGCTGACCAAAGTTACGCCCCCCACCCCATACTTATAGAGCATTATAGCCCAGATCAGTGCTCCGGTCTAAAATTCAATCTCTTTATCAGAATGTTCAAACTTTACATTCAAACGATAGGGTATTTGAGAAATGAAATGACTTTACTTTCTCATTCATGGTTAGGAAGTAATAGCTGACCAAAGTTACGCCCCCCACCCCATACTTATAAAGCATTATAGACCAATTCAGTGCTCCGGTCTAAAATTCAATCTCTTTATCAGAATGTTCAAACTTTACATTCAAACGATAGGGCACTTGGCGGGTATTTGAGGAAATGAAATCACTTTACTTTCTCATTCATGGTTAGGGAGTAATAGCTGACCAAAGTTACGCCCCCCACCTTATCCTTATAAAGCATTATAGACCAATTCAGTGCTCCAGTCTAAAATTCAATCTCTTTATCAGAATGTTCAAACTTTACATTCAAACGATAGGGCACTTGGCGGGTATTTGAGGGAATGAAATGACTTTACTTTCTCATTCATGGTTAGGAAGTAATAGCTGACCAAAGTTACGCCCCCCACCCCATACTTATAGAGCATTATAGCCCAGATCAGTGCTCCGGTCTAAAATTCAATCTCTTTATCAGAATGTTCAAACTTTACATTCAAACGATAGGGTATTTGAGAAATGAAATGACTTTACTTTCTCATTCATGGTTAGGAAGTAATAGCTGACCAAAGTTACGCCCCCCACCCCATACTTATAAAGCATTATAGACCAATTCAGTGCTCCGGTTTAAAATTCAATCTCTTTATCAGAATGTTCAAACTTTACATTCAAACGATAGGGCACTTGGCGGGTATTTGAGGAAATGAAATCACTTTACTTTCTCATTCATGGTTAGGAAGTAATAGCTGACCAAAGTTACGCCCCCCACCCCATACTTATAAAGCATTATAGACCAATTCAGTGCTCCGGTCTAAAATTCAATCTCTTTATCAGAATGTTCAAACTTTACATTCAAACGATAGGGCACTTGGCGGGTATTTGAGGAAATGAAATGACTTTACTTTCTCATTCATGGTTAGGAAGTAATAGCTGACCAAAGTTACGCTCCCCACCACATACTTATAAAGCATTATAGACCAATTCAGTGCTCCGGTCTGAAATTCAATCTCTTTATCAGAATGTTCAAACTTTACATTCAAACGATAGGGCACTTGGCGGGTATTTGAGGAAATGAAATGACTTTACTTTCTCATTCATGGTTAGGAAGTAATAGCTGACCAAAGTTACGCCCCCCACCCCATACTTATAGAGCATTATAGCCCAGATCAGTGCTCCGGTCTAAAATTCAATCTCTTTATCAGAATGTTAAAACTTTACATTCAAACGATAGGGTATTTGAGGAAATGAAATGACTTTACTTTCTCATTCATGGTTAGGAAGTAATAGCTGACCAAAGTTACGCCCCCCACCCCATACTTATAAAGCATTATAGACCAATTCAGTGCTCCGGTCTAAAATTCAATCTCTTTATCAGAATGTCCAAACTTTACATTCAAACGATAGGGCACTTGGCGGGTATTTGAGGAAATGAAATCACTTTACTTTCTCATTCATGGTTAGGAAGTAATAGCTGACCAAAGTTACGCCCCCCACCCCATACTTATAGAGCATTATAGCCCAGATCAGTGCTCCGGTCTAAAATTCAATCTCTTTATCAGAATGTTCAAACTTTACATTCAAACGATAGGGTATTTGAGGAAATGAAATGACTTTACTTTCTCATTCATGGTTAGGAAGTAATAGCTGACCAAAGTTACGCCCCCCACCCCATACTTATAAAGTATTATAGACCAATTCAGTGCTCCGGTCTAAAATTCAATCTCTTTATCAGAATGTCCAAACTTTACATTCAAACGATAGGGCACTTGGCGGGTATTTGAGGAAATGAAATCACTTTACTTTCTCATTCATGGTTAGGAAGTAATAGCTGACCAAAATTACGCCCCCCACCCCCACACCATACTTTTAAAGCATTATAGACCAATTCAGTGCTCCGGTCTAAAATTCAATCTCTTTATCAGAATGTTCAAACTTTACATTCAAACGATAGGGCACTTGGCGGGTATTTGAGGAAATGAAATCACTTTACTTTCTCATTCATGGTTAGGGAGTAATAGCTGACCAAAGTTACGCCCCCCACCTTATACTTATAAAGCATTATAGACCAATTCAGTGCTCCGGTCTAAAATTCAATCTCTTTATCAGAATGTTCAAACTTTACATTCAAACGATAGGGCACTTGGCGGGTATTTGAGGGAATGAAATGACTTTACTTTCTCATTCATGGTTAGGAAGTAATAGCTGACCAAAGTTACGCCCCCCACCCCATACTTATAGAGCATTATAGCCCAGATCAGTGCTCCGGTCTAAAATTCAATCTCTTTATCAGAATGTTCAAACTTTACATTCAAACGATAGGGTATTTGAGAAATGAAATGACTTTACTTTCTCATTCATGGTTAGGAAGTAATAGCTGACCAAAGTTACGCCCCCCACCCCATACTTATAAAGCATTATAGACCAATTCAGTGCTCCGGTCTAAAATTCAATCTCTTTATCAGAATGTTCAAACTTTACATTCAAACGATAGGGCACTTGGCGGGTATTTGAGGAAATGAAATCACTTTACTTTCTCATTCATGGTTAGGGAGTAATAGCTGACCAAAGTTACGCCCCCCACCTTATACTTATAAAGCATTATAGACCAATTCAGTGCTCCAGTCTAAAATTCAATCTCTTTATCAGAATGTTCAAACTTTACATTCAAACGATAGGGCACTTGGCGGGTATTTGAGGGAATGAAATGACTTTACTTTCTCATTCATGGTTAGGAAGTAATAGCTGACCAAAGTTACGCCCCCCACCCCATACTTATAGAGCATTATAGCCCAGATCAGTGCTCCGGTCTAAAATTCAATCTCTTTATCAGAATGTTCAAACTTTACATTCAAACGATAGGGTATTTGAGAAATGAAATCACTTTACTTTCTCATTCATGGTTAGGAAGTAATAGCTGACCAAAGTTACGCCCCCCACCCCATACTTATAAAGCATTATAGACCAATTCAGTGCTCCGGTTTAAAATTCAATCTCTTTATCAGAATGTTCAAACTTTACATTCAAACGATAGGGCACTTGGCGGGTATTTGAGGAAATGAAATCACTTTACTTTCTCCTTCAAGGTTAGGGAGTAATAGCTGACCAAAGTTACGCCCCCCACCCCATACTTATAAAGCATTATAGACCAATTCAGTGCTCCGGTCTAAAATTCAATCTCTTTATCAGAATGTTCAAACTTTACATTCAAACGATAGGGCACTTGGCGGGTATTTGAGGAAATGAAATCACTTTACTTTCTCATTCATGGTTAGGAAGTAATAGCTGACCAAAGTTACGCCCCCCACCCCATACTTATAAAGCATTATAGACCAATTCAGTGCTCCAGTCTAAAATTCAATCTCTTTATCAGAATGTTCAAACTTTACATTCAAACGATAGGGCACTTGGCGGGTATTTGAGGGAATGAAATTACTTTACTTTCTCATTCAAGGTTAGGAAGTAATAGCTGACCAAAGTTACGCCCCCCACCCCATACTTATAAAGCATTATAGACCAATTCAGTGCTCCGGTCTAAAATTCAATCTCTTTATCAGAATGTTCAAACTTTACATTCAAACGATAGGGCACTTGGCGGGTATTTGAGGAAATGAAATCACTTTACTTTCTCATTCATGGTTAGGGAGTAATAGCTGACCAAAGTTACGCCCCCCACCTTATACTTATAAAGCATTATAGACCAATTCAGTGCTCCAGTCTAAAATTCAATCTCTTTATCAGAATGTTCAAACTTTACATTCAAACGATAGGGCACTTGGCGGGTATTTGAGGGAATGAAATGACTTTACTTTCTCATTCATGGTTAGGAAGTAATAGCTGACCAAAGTTACGCCCCCCACCCCATACTTATAGAGCATTATAGCCCAGATCAGTGCTCCGGTCTAAAATTCAATCTCTTTATCAGAATGTTCAAACTTTACATTCAAACGATAGGGTATTTGAGAAATGAAATCACTTTACTTTCTCATTCATGGTTAGGAAGTAATAGCTGACCAAAGTTACGCCCCCCACCCCATACTTATAAAGCATTATAGACCAATTCAGTGCTCCGGTTTAAAATTCAATCTCTTTATCAGAATGTTCAAACTTTACATTCAAACGATAGGGCACTTGGCGGGTATTTGAGGAAATGAAATCACTTTACTTTCTCCTTCAAGGTTAGGGAGTAATAGCTGACCAAAGTTACGCCCCCCACCCCATACTTATAAAGCATTATAGACCAATTCAGTGCTCCGGTCTAAAATTCAATCTCTTTATCAGAATGTTCAAACTTTACATTCAAACGATAGGGCACTTGGCGGGTATTTGAGGAAATGAAATGACTTTTCTTTCTCATTCATGGTTAGGAAGTAATAGCTGACCAAAGTTACGCCCCCCACCCCATACTTATAGAGCATTATAGCCCAGATCAGTTCTCCGGTCTAAAATTCAATCTCTTTATCAGAATGTTCAAACTTTACATTCAAACGATAGGGTATTTGAGGAAATGAAATCACTTTACTTTCTCATTCATGGTTAGGAGGTAATAGCTGACCAAAGTTACGCCCCCCACCCCATACTTATAAAGCATTATAGACCAATTCAGTGCTCCGGTCTAAAATTCAATCTCTTTATCAGAATGTTCAAACTTTACATTCAAACGATAGGGCACTTGGTGGGTATTTGAGGAAATGAAATCACTTTACTTTCTCATTCATGGTTAGGAAGTAATAGCTGACCAAAGTTACGCCCCCCACCCCATACTTATAAAGCATTATAGACCAATTCAGTGCTCCGGTCTAAAATTCAATCTCTTTATCAGAATGTTCAAACTTTACATTCAAACGATAGGGCACTTGGCGGGTATTTGAGGAAATGAAATGACTTTTCTTTCTCATTCATGGTTAGGAAGTAATAGCTGACCAAAGTTACGCCCCCCACCCCATACTTATAAAGCATTATAGACCAATTCAGTGCTCCGGTCTAAAATTCAATCTCTTTATCAGAATGTTCAAACTTTACAATCAAACGATATGGCACTTGGCGGGTATTTGAGGAAATGAAATCACTTTACTTTCTCATTCATGGTTAGGAAGTAATAGCTGACCAAAGTTACGCCCCCCACCCCATACTTATAAAGCATTATAGACCAATTCAGTGCTCCGGTCTAAAATTCAATCTCTTTATCAGAATGTCCAAACTTCACATTCAAACGATAGGGCACTTGGCGGGTATTTGAGGAAATGAAATCAGTTTACTTTCTCATTCATGGTTAGGAAGTAATAGCTGACCAAAGTTACGCCCCCCCCCCACACCATACTTATAAAGCATTATAGACCAATTCAGTGCTCCGGTCTAAAATTCAATCTCTTTATCAGAATGTTCAAACTTAACATTCAAACGATAGGGCACTTGGCGGGTATTTGAGGAAATGAAATGACTTTACTTTCTCATTCATGGTTAGGAAGTAATAGCTGGCCAAAGTTACGCCCCCCGCCCCATACTTATAAAGCATTATAGACTAATTCAGTGCTCCGGTCTAAAATTCAATCTCTTTATCAGAATGTTCAAACTTTACATTCAAACGATAGGGTATTTGAGGAAATGAAATCACTTTACTTTCTCATTCATGGTTAGGAAGTAATAGCTGACCAAAGTTACGCCCCCCACCCAATACTTATGAAGCATTATAGACCAATTCAGTGCTCCGGTCTAAAATTCAATCTCTTTATCAGAATGTTCAAACTTTACATTCAAACGATAGGGCACTTGGCGGGTATTTGAGGAAATGAAATCACTTTACTTTCTCATTCATGGTTAGGAAGTAATATCTGACCAAAGTTACGCGGCCCACACCATACTTATAAAGCATTATAGACCAATTCAGTGCTCCGGTCTAAAAATCAATCTCTTTATCAGAATGTTCAAACTTTACATTCAAACGATAGGGCACTTGGCGGATATTTGAGGAAATGAAATCACTTTACTTTCTCATTCATGGTTAGGGAGTAATAGCTGACCAAAGTTACGCCCCCCACCTTATACTTATAAAGCATTATAGACCAATTCAGTGCTCCAGTCTAAAATTCAATCTCTTTATCAGAATCTTCAAACTTTACATTCAAACGATAGGGCACTTGGCGGGTATTTGAGGGAATGAAATCACTTTGCTTTCTCATTCATGGTTAGGAAGTAATAGCTGACCAAAGTTACGCCCCCCACCCCATACTTATAAAGCATAATAGACCAATTCAGTGCTCCGGTCTAAAATTCAATCTCTTTATCAGAATCTTCAAACTTTACATTCAAACGATAGGGCACTTGGCGGGTATTTGAGGAAATGAAATCACTTTACTTTCTCATTCATGGTTAGGAGGTAATAGTTGACCAAAGTTACGCCCCCCACCCCATACTTATAAAGCATTATAGACCAATTCAGTGCTCCGGTCTAAAATTCAATCTCTTTATCAGAATGTTCAAACTTTACATTCAAACGATAGGGCACTTGGTGGGTATTTGAGGAAATGAAATCACTTTACTTTCTCATTCATGGTTATCTGCTTATCACGTCATTTTCAGACAGGTTTAAAGAGCATTTTGTAACTGACAACCTCTGCACATGGACATCTGCTTGCAGATGTGCGACATGTCTGGCGTTAAGACCGCGGTAGTTAGTGATAGTGCCTCTCGGATGAAGTGCGATGTGTTTAAATTTTAGTCATGTTTTAACTAAGTTGTTGTGTAGTATTGTGCGATATGGCTGAGTACGTTAAGCTATTGCTTATGTAATTGTATAATTGTATAGGTTTAAATGTTTGTTATACCTGATGTAAATATTTCTGTGGGGTGGGGGCTAGAAAAGGCATCATGCCTGTTCTCTCACCCCTTCCACATATGTGGTAAATTTTAATAAACAAATAAACAAATAAACAAATGGTTAGGAAGTAATAGCTGACCAAAGTTACGCCCCCCACCCCATACTTATAAAGCATTATAGACCAATTCAGTGCTCCGGTCTAAAATTCAATCTCTTTATCAGAATGTTCAAACTTTACATTCAAACGATAGGGCACTTGGCGGGTATTTGAGGAAATGAAATCACTTTACTTTCTCATTCATGGTTAGGAAGTAATATCTGACCAAAGTTACGCGGCCCACACCATACTTATAAAGCATTATAGACCAATTCAGTGCTCCGGTCTAAAAATCAATCTCTTTATCAGAATGTTCAAACTTTACATTCAAACGATAGGGCACTTGGCGGATATTTGAGGAAATGAAATCACTTTACTTTCTCATTCATGGTTAGGAAGTAATAGCTGACCAAAGTTACGCCCCCCACCCCATACTTATAAAGCATAATAGACCAATTCAGTGCTCCGGTCTAAAATTCAATCTCTTTATCAGAATCTTCAAACTTTACATTCAAACGATAGGGCACTTGGCGGGTATTTGAGGAAATGAAATCACTTTACTTTCTCATTCATGGTTAGGGAGTAATAGCTGACCAAAGTTACGCCCCCCACCCCATACTTATAAAGCATTATAGACCAATTCAGTGCTCCGGTCTAGAATTCAATCTCTTTATCAGAATGTTCAAACTTTACATTCAAACGATAGGGCACTTGGCGGGTATTTGAGGAAATGAAATCACTTTACTGTCTCATTCATGGTTAGGAAGTAATAGCTGACCAAAATTACGCCCCCCACCCAATACTTATAAAGCATTATAGACCAATTCAGTGCTCCGGTCTAAAATTTAATCTCTTTATCAGAATGTTCAAACTTTACATTCAAACGATAGGGCACTTGGTGGATATTTGAGGAAATGAAATCACTTTACTTTCTCATTCATGGTTAGGGAGTAATAGCTGACCAAAGTTACGCCCCCCACCTTATACTTATAAAGCATTATAGACCAATTCAGTGCTCCAGTCTAAAATTCAATCTCTTTATCAGAATCTTCAAACTTTACATTCAAACGATAGGGCACTTGGCGGGTATTTGAGGGAATGAAATCACTTTGCTTTCTCATTCATGGTTAGGAAGTAATAGCTGACCAAAGTTACGCTCCCACCCCATACTTATAAAGCATTATAGACCAATTCAGTGCTCCGGTCTAAAATTCAATCTCTTTATCAGAATCTTCAAACTTTACATTCAAACGATAGGGCACTTGGCGGGTATTTGAGGAAATGAAATCACTTTACTTTCTCATTCATGGTTAGGAAGTAATAGCTGACCAAAGTTACGCCCCCCACCCCATACTTATAAAGCATTATAGACCAATTCAGTGCTGCGGTCTAAAATTCAATCTCTTCATCAGAATGTCCAAACTTTACATTCAAACGGTAAGGCACTTGGCGGGTATTTGAGGAAATGGAAATCACTTTACTTTCTCATTCATGATTAGGAAGTAATAGCTGACCAAAGTTACGCCCCCCACCCAATACTTATAAAGCATTATAGACCAATTCAGTGCTCCGGTCTAAAATTCAATCTCTTTATCAGAATGTTCAAACTTTACATTCAAACGATAGGGCACTTGGCGGGTATTTGAGGGAATGAAATCACTTTGCTTTCTCATTCATGGTTAGGAAGTAATAGCTGACCAAAGTTACGCCCCCCACCCCATACTTATAAAGCATAATAGACCAATTCAGTGCTCCGGTCTAAAATTCAATCTCTTTATCAGAATCTTCAAACTTTACATTCAAACGATAGGGCACTTGGCGGGTATTTGAGGAAATGAAATCACTTTACTTTCTCATTCATGGTTAGGAAGTAATAGCTGACCAAAGTTACGCCCCCCACCCCATACTTATAAAGCATTATAGACCAATTCAGTGCTGCGGTCTAAAATTCAATCTCTTCATCAGAATGTCCAAACTTTACATTCAAACGGTAAGGCACTTGGCGGGTATTTGAGGAAATGGAAATCACTTTACTTTCTCATTCATGATTAGGAAGTAATAGCTGACCAAAGTTACGCCCCCCACCCAATACTTATAAAGCATTATAGACCAATTCAGTGCTCCGGTCTAAAATTCAATCTCTTTATCAGAATGTTCAAACTTTACATTCAAACGATAGGGCACTTGGCGGGTATTTGAGGAAATGAAATCACTTTACTTTCTCATTCATGGTTAGGGAGTAATAGTTGACCAAAGTTACGCCCCCCACCCCATACTTATAAAGCATTATAGACCAATTCAGTGCTCCGGTCTAAAATTCAATCTCTTTATCAGAATGTTCAAACTTTACATTCAAACGATAGGGCACTTGGCGGGTATTTGAGGAAATGAAATCACTTTACTTTCTCATTCATGTTTAGGAAGTAATAGCTGACCAAAGTTACGCTCCCACCCCATACTTATAAAGCATTATAGACCAATTCAGTGCTCCGGTCTAAAATTCAATCTCTTTATCAGAATGTTCAAACTTTACATTCAAACGATAGGGCACTTGGCGGGTATTTGAGGAAATGAAATCACTTTACTTTCTCATTCATGGTTAGGAAGTAATAGCTGACCAAAGTTACGCCCCCCACCCCATACTTATAAAGCATTATAGACCAATTCAGTGCTCCGGTCTAAAATTCAATCTCTTTATCAGAATGTTCAAACTTTACATTCAAACGATAGGGCACTTGGCGGGTATTTGAGGAAATGAAATCACTTTACTTTCTCATTCATGATTAGGAAGTAATAGCTGACCAAAGTTACGCTCCCACCCCATACTTATAAAGCATTATAGACCAATTCAGTGCTCCGGTCTAAAATTCGATCTCTTTATCAGAATGTTCAAACTTTACATTCAAACGATAGGGCACTTGGCGGGTATTTGAGGAAATGAAATCACTTTACTTTCTCATTCATGGTTAGGGAGTAATAGTTGACCAAAGTTACGCCCCCCACCCCATACTTATAAAGCATTATAGACCAATTCAGTGCTCCGGTCTAAAATTCAATCTCTTTATCAGAATGTTCAAACTTTACATTCAAACGATAGGGCACTTGGCGGGTATTTGAGGGAATGAAATCACTTTACTTTCTCATTCATGGTTAGGAAGTAATAGCTGACCAAAGTTACGCCCCCCACCCCATACTTATAAAGCATTATAGACCAATTCAGTGCTCCGGTCTAAAATTCAATCTCTTTATCAGAATGTTCAAGCTTGCCCCTCAGGCTTCGCTAAAAAATACACGAATAAGACCCGCAAGTGTGTTATCTCAAGGAACCAGAACATGGCATCGGTTTGTAGAACAAAGGAAAATCCAGTTCTGCTGTCAAACAATCACACTCTGATCTCTTCCCTATTTCCCCAGCAGTTGATTTACTCCTTGATTTACTCATGCGTATTTTTATACAACGTACATCTCCTTTGTATAGGAATGCACCATTTTTTTGCTACCAGGAAGTTTTTAGTGTCAGCACAAGCCGACACATTCGGCACATCAATCGCTGGCGTATGCGCTGTTAACGTTACCACGCGTATTGAATTACGGTTTTTAGACCGCGTTCTAGTACAAAAATGACGAGAAGGAGTTTGATATCAGAAAGAATGCGTTTTAAAATCGGACAACGTAGGGTGTGATTATTGAGTCGCTGTGTAGGACAGCGCCAGACACGTCGGTACACCAGTTCTTGTCAAACACGCAAATGTATCAAGGTGAGTGCTACGTTTGTGGTCTCTGTATGTGGTAAAATTCAATGTATTTGTTTACAATGAAAATATTCGACTTCATCTATGAACTTTTCGAATATTATTTGTTGATTCTGAGTGTCTGTGTGTTTAAGAAAGTAATGTACGGAGTAAAGGCCGGGGTTTTGTTTATCATATCGGCGGGTTCTGCGGCGTCTCCGGCGGTTGCGCTTATAATCTAGAACCCTCGGCCGGGAATTACGGTGAATTATTTCGGGAACTGCGATTTCTTTATGGTCTTAGTTTGGGCGTTTTGTGTGGTAGCCGGTGGCAGTGCTAACGAGAACGACCCAAAAATGTGCTTTTCAAAACGCAGGAAATCGGTAGATTATGTTGTCACCCGTTGTTGTTTACTTCTAACACATTGTTTTACTTCTATATTCGTGTTTTGAGGTTCGTGGATACCGACCAAATTTGATAATGAGCATGGAAAATACTATTTAAGTCTTTGATTAGTTTGATAAAACCGGCTATCAGTTTTCATTTTATGTTCGATCGTTTGTTCTCGACCGGAGAGTTCGTTTTTATGTCACTAACACCGGTAGTTCTCGTGAACGTTACTAACAGGAAAAGGTAAGTAAACATGAGCTTACAAGTAATTTTCACAAGCAGGCCGTAGTTTATTAAAAAACATAACGTTCGTAACGTTACCGAGTACGAAACTAGTTGATTGGCGGACGATATGCGATAAGTATAGAATCCATTTGTCGGTCAAAGAAGCATAAATTACCGTCACAAAAGTGAACATGACATCCAGGCCGGTTCAATGTTGGGTCGATCCTAGAAAATCAATGATCATCCAGTGGCAAAATCGTAGCTGCAAGGCAAACAGTCCTACAGGCGACAGCCATGGAAAAGAAAGTTGTGTCTCTACAGAAAAGCCGTGCGTGCTTCGGCTCCCAGTGACGACTCTCCATGCTTTCTTCAACCTGTACGTACCATTCTTTTTTTCCTAGATGTACGTAAAACTATGCTCATACTCGTGCAGTCATACTGCGAGCCAGAGATCAGGTCTTTGCGTCAATTTTCCAATAGCAAATTGAACGAAATCGCGACACAACTTTTGACAAGATGGCTGCACTGAGGTATGTTCACCGCATCCAAACGTAAAAGAGGGAAATCACGATCACATTGTAAGTTGATAAACACAATGACATTTCTCTATATAAAATCGAAGGGTTACAAGAAGTTGGGTGTGATTTTAGTGAATTGTATTAGTTTCTGGGACATACATAATTTTTTTCATGTATCGATGTGCTTGCCGTGTGCTTTGTTAGTACGTTGTGATGCTATCATTCTTCAGGCGTTTCATGATCATGTTTGGCGCGAACCTTTCGCCTGAGCTCGTCCCAGTTCATGATCAAGATATAAACGGCTTGTAAAATACTAATAGAGCCGCAAATATCTGTATGACTGTCATTAAAAAAGTACAATGAGGGCAACAACACGATATTTAGAGGCGCTCCTTGTTCGAGTGAATCTTGTGTACTGGCCCCGCGGCCATAGGACCGTCGGCACTTCACTGAACTTCGGATCTTAGAGCTTACGGGGGCGTGTCTCACTGGGGCCAGGGCCGCCCGTCATTAGTTTGATGTTTTTAAGGCGTGCGGTGCTCCGCCCCTGGCCCTGGACTGCTAACAATGCGTAACAGAGAACCCTGGAAGTACATCGTAGGCTTCTTTCTTACTAAATGAGCGGTTGTTCTAAGATTCTAGTTCCACTTGTGACAGAAATTAGCCTCCCTTCAAAATTTTGTTTGGACGCACTCAGCCCAGCTGAGTGCGTCTTTTCCAAAAAAAGTGCGTCCAAAGACGCACTGAGGTTTGCCTGGCGGGAACGCTGGTGGTAGGATAGACTAAAATGTAGCTAAGAAAGAATTGAAACGGTGGTGTTAGTATGAACAAAGAGGTATGAAGCTTGAGCGTGGGAATGATTGAAATGAAAGTTGGGGTATTGTTAATGTGTTAACCAGAGAACAATAGGGGCGGAGACAAGGCGTGCATTTGAAAAGGACAAGTTCGCGGGCAAAATCGTGCTCGGCTTGGTGCAACCAAAACAAATCTACTTCCCGCCTGCAAAGGCGTAAACCAATCAGCTACTGTTGCCAGTAGTGACAGGGGTGATTGACATCGATTCCTCATCAATATGCATGCTTTACAAGTGAGGAAAAATCAAGGCCTTTTTGACCACCGTGAAGGGAAGTCAAAAGTTTTAGAAAAAAAATGGCAATTCTATAGCTATAACTTCATAGACAGCATCAGTTAACTCATGTAAAACGTCTAGATTCATTTATTTTAGAAATATTAAATGGTCCTAGATGTAGCTTTCGTCCCGTTGGTCCTGGATATTGTAACTAAGAAATAAGAACAAAGTTAGTACGAAGTCGCTATTTGTAAGCCTTGGACAGCTTTAAAGATTTTGATCGGGCAGAGCAAGACCATAGTCTTTCCCCCTAACTGCACAGATATCTATGGCGGTGGGCATAGTGTCATCCCAAGATTTTCCGTTGTGATGTTCAATTTCAGAAGCGTAGTACAAAATCGGAAAGTGCTTTAACTTGACAAAAATGTCTCACATCGTTTACCGGTAGTA